>NW_007730171.1:147872-154560 GCF_000696425.1 Galeopterus variegatus
CTCGCTGGCTGAGCGAGGCGCGGGAGCAACGCCGAGGCTTGCGATCCCGTTGCCGGTCCCCGGTCCGGTGCGGGGGCAACACTGAGGGTTGCGATCCGTTGCCGGACACGGAAAAAGGACAAAAGACAAAAAAAAAAAAAAGATATATTAGGAGAAAAGTAAATACATTGTAGGAATGCTGGTCAGAACTCACTCCAGAGCACTGGCTTAAATAGTTACAATCTTTCCCCTACACAGGTTGTTCAGCAACCAAAGAAGGGAAAGGAACAGAATACTATGCTTGTGTAAGACAAGGGGAGTGATTCTACAACAGGTGGCTGTGAAGCACCTGGGAATCTTCCACTTCTGCAGCCTTTCCCTCTTTGGCATAAATCCACTTTTGTCTCAAAGTCCCTTATAAGCTTCCACTCCTCCCCCTCAGGGTTGTGGAGAAAGCAGCTGCGCAGCACCCAGATCGATACTCTGCCCAATACGTTCCCTGTAAATAACTCGCATCAATAATAACAATAAACTACTTGTAAACCATACGGAGTGGCCTGCTTCATTCTTTGGTCTTATGATTCCTTCTCAGTTTGGTGGACATTGTTCTTAAAGCTCAGACTCGGACATACATGGAGGAAGTTTAGCAGCTAAGAGATGGAAATACGGCAAACAAAAAATTTTTTCCAGGGGCCGGCCCGGTGGCGCACTGCTACAGTGCGCCGCTTGGGAAGCGCGAGAGGCGCTCCCGCCGAGGGTTCGGATCCCACATACAGACCGGTTCCCACTCACTGGCTGAGCGAGGTGCGGGAGCAACACCGAGGGTTGCGATCCCGTTGCCGGTCCCGGTCCGGTACGGGCGCGACACTGAGGGTTGCGATCCGTTGCTGGTCACGAAAAAAGACAAAAAGAAAAAAAAAAAAATTTTTTTTCCAGGGTATGCTTGTGTTTTTCTGGTAGCTTTTTATTCAAATGAAATCGACTGAAATTTCACATAGACAGACTATCACTTTCTTTTTTGTCTCCCAATTTATTTCCCTGTGTCTACTTTCAAAAAAGAATTGAGAGGGCCGGCCCGTGGCTCACTTGGGAGAGTGTGGTGCTGATAACACCAAGGCCAAGGGTTTGGATCCCTATATAGGGATGGCCAGTTAGCTCACTTGGGAGAGCGTGGTGCTGACAACACCAAGTCAAGAGTTAAGATCCCCTTACCAGTCATCTCATTAAAAAAAAAAAAAAAAAGATTTGAGGATAATGGCCAACAATTACCCATAAATAGGCCGTTTATTCAGAGGTGGCAAGTAAATATAATAAGAGGTTTAAAAGGTATTATAATTAGGAAAGCATTCTGTTAGTTTTTGTTGTATACCCAGCTCAGAAGAAAAATTTGTTCTGAACCTCAATTTCTCATCTCAGAGGTTAGTTCTGCATTCATTTTAACAAAGGGGTAAAATTAATTAGAGGTTTCTAAGTGTTATTTAACAAACTGGTTGAAAATTTTAAGTATTATTACTTTATCCCACAATTAATTGCCATTAGTCTCCTTAATTTTCCCTCTTAAACATCCTTAAACATTTCAGTTACCAATATTGTTTACTTTTCTTATAATGTTAATACCAAAGTAGATAGGAGTCTTCATTTAGTAGCTAGATACTTGCACCTGATTATTGACAGGTTGGTAGTAATAATAAAGATTGGTTTTGAAGTGTGCTTTCACTAAAATATTGAGGGAGCAGTATCCAACAAGTGGCTACCTGAGACATTTAGCCAAAATAAAAAATTTTAAAAAGTTAGCACACATGAACCTCTGGGGCCTAACTGCTTACACAGAAATTAAAAGGTTTGTGTACATACAGAAATGACAAGACTATTCATTGTAAAAGGATACCTACAACAAAAGGGAAGAAAGTTTCAACTGTTTATTGGTTATGCACTTCTTCCACTGTAGCATTTATCAGGAGGGTTTCTATGGTATCACAAGTAAGATGAATCACATCAAGCACCAGAGGAAGGATTATTATTTTTTTCCACAATTCTACCTTAACCATTATTTACTCTTGCACTAATTAGAAGATTTGAAATACAGTCTGGAAACTTTATTATATGGAAAACTTGTTTACAGATTTAATAAGCTGCTTCCTTAAATCAGGAAGTTTTAGAATTAAAAGACCCTAAGAAACCCAATCTGTAGGGCCCCTATGGTCATCAATAAGAAACATAAAGATATATGAAGGGAAGTACATTCCCCTGAATAATGTGTGGAGAAACTTTATATGTATTATGTCATTTTTCACCCACCTAAGAAGTTGGTGGTATTATCCTTATTTAATAGAACAGGCTCTCGGAGGATAAGTAATTTGTAAGTGTTACAAAGTTGGAAGTCCTTCCACTCAATATAGGCCAGAAAAAGACAAGTGCAATGTTGATGTATGCAAGGTATTAAGACTCGGGCTGGTATGTAGATGGAGCAAGTGTCTACTAGAGGTTTACTCATTTCTACTTGCTGAACTATTCCAAGGTTCTGTAAAATCATAAAATGAAGAACTGCATTCCTTTAGGTAGAGGACAGAAAGAGGGAATAAAGAAATTTAGAAGAGTTACAAATTTTGATGTATGAATCTTGCTTTAAGTTTCAATGGCTGCCTTTTATGTCTGAATCATAGAATATCTTCCCTGTCACTTTGGCTGTATATAAAAATACAATAGAATTATATTTCTATTGTATTGTATTAAAGAAGACCTAAGTCAAAATGAAACTTCCCATAAGAAGAAATATTCTTGGAATTTTGGGGTATGACCATATAAATCTCAGAACTCCCAGGAATTTCTGAATGGTTAATTTCTGTGTAATGTTTGTGTCCACCAGGCTTGGAAATACATTCTCTTTCATGAAATTGTTAAAATAAAAGCTAAAAGATGCAATATCTAAATTTTAGCATGGACTTGGGCCCTAAACATTATCCTGAAAATCTTGATAATAGTTAAACCTATTCTTATTTATTTGGTCCAAATTGATGAGTGAAAAGTATTCAGCCTCTCACTTTTCTATGAATATAGTTTACTGCATTTTTACTGCTTTTTTAAATTACTAAAAATTAATTAATTAGGCTTGCAGCCTAAAGATCATCATTGTTATCAATCAGAAGTTAATATGACCTGTAGACATCAATTTTTTAAACATGTGGTGCCCATAATTGGGAGACATTGAATGCCCCTGCAGTAGAAAGACCAAATATCAAGTTTGAAAGTAGAGGGCACAGTTCCGAGCTATCTGGGGTGGAAAGCAGGAAGAGTAGACAGCCAACTGAAACCAGGGGAACTGGCCCCTGGAAAAATGGCCTGGGTTTGTTACTTTACCTGGAAGTCGAATAGTCTCAGGAAAGGGGTTCCTGACTTTTAAATTCCATGGATCATTACAATTTCATATTAGATATTGATGACTGACAAAAGATCATCAACCTTATGTTTGTTTTGATATTTTTTTCTTTAAAAAATCAAATACATAAACTGCCTCCACTCACCATCATTTTTACAACCCATCCTTTCCCCAAGGAAGATATAATCTCAGAATAAGACAGTCTTTTAAATTGAAATCATTAGTAGCTTATAAAAAAGTCACCAGAGAGTGCATATTTTTCTCATTTTATACAATACTGGAAAAACATCTGTTATGGAACTAGCACTTGAGAATCAACAGTTCAAGGCATATTGTCCAAAGCAGATTCCCAAACATTGATCCTTAGATAAGCAACACTAGGGAGCTTTAAAAATAATGAGTCCAGGGGCCGGCCCGGTGGCGCACTGCTACAGTGCGCCGCTTGGGAGCACAGCGGCGCTCCCGCCGAGGGTTCGGATCCCACATACAGACCGGTTCCCGCTCACTGGCTGAGCGAGGTGTGGGGGCAACACCGAGGGTTGCGATCCCGTTGCCGGTCCCGGTCCGGTACGGGCGCGACACTGAGGGTTGCGATCCGTTGCCGGACACGAAAAAAGACAAAAAGGAAAAATAAAATAAAATAATGAGTCCTGAGCCTCATCCCAGACCTACTGAATCAGTCTCTGGGATTAGGTGCCCAGGAATTTTGATGTACAGTTGAGTTTAGGAACATTGGTTCATAGTATATATAAGGTTAGGTAAAATTTAAGCAGTTCCTGGTAATAGAAATGTCCACTCCGGTCTGTCTGGGCAACGAAAGTTCCAAGTATATGGCCTTTTGGGCAATTAAATGGAGTGGCATTTGGGGTTCAGATGTCTGTTTACCTGGCAGAACTCCCCCCAAAGGGGAGGTGTACTAAGAACAGCAGGATGACAGAACCTGGAGTGTTGGCAGAAACTAGACAATGGTACTAGAGCCACATTTCTCCAGAGGGATTAGAATACTAGACACAGGCAAAATAAACAGGAAGAAACTAAGGCAAAAACGTAAGTTTTTAACTGACATGTAGAGAATGTCGTTACATGGAGTTACCAGCTATTGTATCAAGTTCCAAGTATGAAGAATGTGATTTAAATTCTGTAACTTAAAAGCTTTGTAAGGATTAGCTAAGAAAGTGCCTCACACGGTGTGGGTATGTAGTAAATGTTCAAATAATATGTGTTGAATAAAATAGTCAATTTTTGCCTTAAAACATTTTTTAAAACTATTTTTTTCTTCCATGCTTGGGGACAGCTTTGGGAATCTGGAAAATGTACATAATTCAAAATAGGATAAGGAATAGATTGAATGTATCACACACATGATTTCAGCACAGAAATCTTTTCCTTATTGAAGGAAATATTCACAACAAAAGTAAATAATATACAACTCTTTCTCAATTAGCAGGAGTTGTAGAAGAGAACACTATTGTTTATGGGTTTTTTCTTTTTTAATTTAATACTTGATTCTGGAACAGTTAACATTAAGTTTTTGCAGCAGATTTACTTTCCAAATGTTTTCCTTCAGCTGATATCTATATTAGTGTGCATTTTTCAGCTTACACCTGTTTGTTTTGGGAGATCTGTGTGGCAGATGAAGATTAGTCCAGGACTGAACATTTGCTATCAGCAATCTCCATAGTAGACAGCACAACAGAGATCCAGAATTCAGGTGCTGGAGCAAGACTATCTGAATTTGAATCTCAGTCCCACCTCTCACCAGCTGTTGGACCTTCCTCAAACTACTTAGTCTCTATGTCTCATTTTCCTCATCTGTAAAATAGGATTTAATAATAATACCTACCTCATAGGGTTTTTATAAACAGTAAATGAATTTGTGTAAAGGATATATGGTAAGTATTCAATATTTTACTTTACCAAGTACTGACTATAGTTGCACAGAACCCTTTGACTTTTTTTAATTGAGTATTTTTTAATTCCCATGGAGATCACATATACAATGACATACATCAAACACTCAATATATCAAAAATCCTAGTCTTACTTAAACAAACTTTGAAAGAATTCCTTTTTTAAAAGGTGGCATGTGCCCAAACTCTTCCTGAAGTTAATTTAAACATGCTACCAGATGAGATTAAGTGAGAAAAGCAGGTTGTCCTGGCCCAAGCAACTGTGTATTCTTGCTGGATATGATAAAAGCACAAGGCCTTGACCACTCTACTGAAGAACCCGTTGACTTTTAACTTTTTTTTTTTTTTTAACTTTCAAATGAGCTTTCTGTTGTCATCTATGGTATAAGTTTTTGAGGAGGAATAATTGTCCTTCCTTGAGATTACAGATACAGATTACAGATTAGACCATTGGTGATTTTAATTCTTTTGCAACTATAAAAATATCAGATATTTTAAAACAAATTTTAATGTCTCTGTAAAAACAGTATTTTCTATTGCAGATAAGCATTTGAATACATAGTCAAATTTTTGAATTATGTGCAAATCGAGTTATATCTTCCTACCATTTTTGTTCTTGCTAATGTCAAAGTATAGAATAGAAACTCTACAAAAATTGAGTATAGAAACCTCAGAGAAACTCTATCTGCTAACAGCAGGTACCATTTAATATTGGATGCTCACCAATCTTATGGCTTTATACTGAACATAGAAAAGATGCATACAGGATAGTTAAGACAAATTATTGCTTAGTCATTACACATAGGTACTTCAAAAAGTTCATGGAAAGATTCATATTATCTTTTAATTCTATTCTTCCACAAATTTTTGAGGTACCATCGTATATGTATGTGTATGTGTGTGTGTACATACATGCACTTTCTTTGAAGAAACTCAGACTTTAAAATTACAAAAACTAAATGAACAGGTTAACTGCTTTAAGAAGGAATGCACAACAGATTCTCAATGCACTTGAGAATAAGCTGTCTTCATTCATTTCAACTCAGTAAATACCTATCGAGGGCCTGCTATCATATTAGAGGTATATTCATCCAGTTCTCTCAAAAATCACTTAAAGTTTACAGATATTAAGCTTATATTCAACTTTTCATGAAGATTTAAAGTAAAAGTCTGTTTATATACAGGTATATGTACACCAGATTTGGAGTTAGATATACAAACTTTACTAGTTAAAAAACAGTTTAGGGGTCCAAGATGGCGACGGGTCTGGAGCGGCCGTGCCAGGAGACAGCTCAATCCTGAGAGCTGTGCGCTGTGATACCAGAGTATTAATTGCACTTCCAAGAGCAACAAAAGGCGAATAATTCTTTCAACAACGATCCTACATCGACAAACAAGTGGCAGCAGGTTCGAGGTTTTGGGG
>NW_007730171.1:159051-176613 GCF_000696425.1 Galeopterus variegatus
ACAATAACTAACTACATTGTATATTGACAAAATAAAAATAAAAATAAAAATTAAAAAAAAAACAGTTTATGACAGGGTTTTCAGCCCAGGGAGATTTTGACTCCTCCCCACCAAGGGACATTTATTTCTGGGTGTCACAGCAGCAGGGGAGGAATGGGACTGCTATTGGTATCTAGTGAGTAGAGGCCAGGGATGCTGCTAAACATTTTTACAATGCATGGGATACTTCCTCCTCAACCTCAACAAATAATTATCCAGCCCAAATGTCAATAGCATCAAGGTTCAGAAACCCTGCTATGCTTCTGCTAGAAGTCCAGAAACTATTTGAAAACTACTTAGAACAGGAATGCTCTGAAGAACTGACTTGCGTGGGAAAGCAAGGCAGAAGAAGCAGGGTGTATCCTCTATGAGTCCTCACAGGTTTAAAGGACACATACATAATCAAGACAAGGCCAAGAGAGTTTTAAGATAGATTCAAAGGATGAAAAATGGGGTGAAGAGATTCTGAGTAAGAGGTTGAAGAAGAGATGACAGAAAACAAAATTTGGAATTGGAAATGGGAGTTGAATGGTGAGAACCACAGTGAGGTATACATTTGATGTCCATGATAAGCATTTTTGGAACAATGAAACAGAACGTGTAGAATTAACTTAATTTCAAAATTGTAATATATCTAGAGGTATCACTTAATGTTTCCACCTCAGAATAAAGACTATGTGGAGAAAGAATTCTTTGGATTCTCAGGCATTATTTAATATATTGAGTAAAAGTAACCGTAATACACTTAGCACTTTGTAGGAAGTATGATTAGTTACTGCTGGGGAGAGTCAAACTAGTAACCTCTTTTCTTAAGAGCCTTAGAAGTAAATAAGCTAACGAGAAGTCCCCATTTCTGATATAACATCAAGGGGCAGAGGGTCAGTGGCTAATCACTCCCATGCACGCATCCTCAGCTCTCCTGCCCTTCTCTCACTTTGTTGCACTTCTGACAAAATCCCAACCCTGGTTAAAACCATCTGTCTACCTCTTCTACACCTATACCCAATCAGCTGAAGGTAGCTGGGCAAAAACACCCATCCATATGATAGGCCTCACTTTTAAATTCTTGAACACAAATCTCGAGAAAGCCCTCAGGGTTGCCCTGCAATCCCATTACATTTTCCTAGTCTGTTCGCTCTCCCATGCTTCACAATGACTACTTGCTACTTCCTCTTTCTCCTGAAACCTCCAGCACCATCTCTCATTCCCAGCTGGTAATTTAGATTCTATCGTCACTGGGAAAACTGAAGCAATCTGTAGATAACTACCTCATCTTTTCATCATTAAACTATTAACCTAAACTCTGCATTTGTTTCAGTTACATTGGTCTCTGCTCCTAAAACCAATCCCTTCATTTATGCACTGGATCTCATGCCCTCTTTCTTAATCAAGTACATTGCTTCTGAAATTATATGCTCTCCTGCATTATCACTGTCCCTTTCCTCTAAATCCTTCTCATTTATAAACATAGATCTTATAACATTTTCCATATTTAAAAAAAATTTAAAGACAAAAACCAAGAAACTCCCTTATCCCATTCCCCAATCTAGTCCAATTTCTCTGCTTCCTTTCTTAGTAAATCCCTCCAACGAGTTATTTTTCTGTACTTTCTTGTTTTCATTTCTCACACCTCACATTTATTTTGGTTCTCCAAATGCTTTAGTGTGTATTTTCTACAAATACATTCCCCTATATAACAAATATATAACCATCAAAATCAGGAAATTAATATTGACACAACACTATCACCTAATTCTCAGACCCATTCAAATTTTGTCATTGGCTCAATAATGTCCTATACAGCAGAAACACCAGGTCCAGATGACAAGTCACAATTACCGCCATGTCTCTTTAGTGTCCTTCAATCTGAAACAGTTCCTCAGTCTTTCCTTGTCTTTCATAGCCTTCACATTTTTGTAGGTTACAAGTCAGTTATTTTTGTAGAATGACAATCAATTTAAGTTTGTTTGATATTTCTGCACGATTCAGATTATGCTTCTTGGGCAGGAAATGATGCAGTGTCCTTCTAATTGCATCCAATCAGTTGGCACATGATTTCAATTTGTCCCATTACTGGTGATGCTAAGTGATCACTTGATTACAGTGATAACTGCCAGGCCTTTCCAGCGTAAAATTACTCTTTTTCTCTTTGCAATTAACCTTGAGCATATGAAATATCTTTTTTCCTCATCAACTTTCAATTCAGTTATGTATTTCTTTATATTAGTATGGACTCGGGTTCTTATTTTATTCCATGGGTTACCATTCATAATCATCATTATTTATTTGGATGCTCAAGTTGTCCCACATTTGGCCACTGGGAGCCCCTTTAAGCTAATGTCCTCATCATTCTTTGAGCACTTTCTTACTTTCTGGCACAAGATTATTTCAGATTCATCTTGTACTTTTCCCTGCACTAGCCCTGGAATCAGCTATTTCTCCAAGGAACCCTGGTTCCTTTTAGTGGATAAAGGTATTCAGAAGCCAAGATTTGGGTGATACATATACTCATTGCTATCAGAGCTATCATTACTCCAAGGCCTTCTCAATAAGCAGGTCTAGTGTACGCACATGCACACATGTGTGTATGTACACACACACACACACACACACACCCTTACCTCTTCATTTCTGTATCTATCCATGCCCTCCTGCAAGAATGTCCTAATCATTCCACTTGGGCTCTAATACACTGCAATGGTTTATAGCTGCCACTCTCCCCACCTTCCCACATGGTCACCCTCCTGATCCCACTCATCCTGACATGCTGCACTGAGCCCACCATCCTCTCACGTGGAGGCCATCCTCTCTCTACTTAGGCTCTGATTTACTATTCCAGGTCACCCTCCTGCCCTCCTCATGACTCGGGTTGTTACCCTACTCCAGATCATCTGTCACTGCTTCCAGTTCTGCGAGGACAACAACCTTGCTGAGCCTCACCTGAATTGCTCAGAAGGTGAGAGAGAGAAGGGAAAGTTCCTGCCATTCACTATAGGTTCTGTTTTATATTCCCCAACTATCAGTTCCCCCCCTTACTGCTAACTGGAAGGATTTTTAATTCACAGTTTGTTTATTCTACAACCAAAGTGAATTTGTGTGTGTTCCAGGCATTTTAAAAAATAAATTTTATTTCTAACAATTAAATAATTAGGTGGTCTATGGCTATCAATGGTACTTAGAATACAGAAATGATTAGAATTAAAGAAACAAAACAGTAGAATATTAAAAATAGATATTCATGTCTGAGAGGGAAAAAAGCAAACTAAAGTGTTTTTTGTATACTCTTACTCAGTAACAACACAAAAGACACTTTTGTGACCAAATGTGTGGGGATTTCTCCCCACCAGCAAGCATGCAAGCAATTCTGCAGTGGTGTCCCCCAATTCAATTCCAACACTATCTACCCAGAGACAGCTTCAGATCCCACAAGGTAAGGACTCAGTTCCCAAGACTGACCCCACACACAAACACATACACACTTCAGATGCCAATCACAAGCCCCAGGTTATTTTACCTGTGCTTCTGACTGACCAGTTATAGAACAGGTTTCCCACAAGCCCCTTCCTAGGTTCAATTAATTTGCTAGAGCAGCTTACCAAACTCAGGGAAACACTTATGTTCACCTGTTTATAATAAAGAATATTACAAAGGATACAGATGAAGAGACGTATAGGGCAAGATACGGTGAAAGGAGTGTGGACCTTCCATGCCCTCCCCAGGCACGCCATCCTCCAAGAACCTCCAAGAGTTCAGCTCTCTGGAAGATCTCTGAACCCTGTGCTCTTGGGTTTTTACAGAAGTTTTATTGCAGAGGCATGACTGAAGCATGGACAACCAGGTAGAAATGTGTTTGGACAAAAAGGGTATGATTTAATACTAAAAGACTGAGCGAAGAAACCAGCAAGGCCTGTTTGTTCAGATTCTTCTTGGCCTCTCTACGCAGCATTCCTTCCTCCCGGGTTTGGGGCAGGACCCCTTCTGAAGTGGGAATCTTTTGACCTACAATCAGACAGGTTAGGTAGAGAATTTCTTTATGGCCAGCTCCAAGATAGAAAGGCATGGTTCCTGCCTTAGGAAGCAAGGAACCATGGACACAAAACCAATATACTGACATATATCATAATATCACAATGTCTTACTACATCTTTTAGCTTTCTGGAATAAAAAATGTTTTAACCACAAAACATATTAATGCAGGATATGGTTACAGTAGGATGTCTGAAATAGAAATATGGATTTTTCAGATTAGACCAGAGTATTTTTCTGCCCATCTGATTTATTGCTCAGGAAGACTATGATTCTCAATTTTAGAGTATGTGGTCTCTTCCTTTCATTTCACTTAAAATTATATTTAGATGGAGTGCATTAACACAAAGAGAGTCACCAGGAGAGATACGGAAAAGAAGAGGAGGTCTCTCTCCACAAAGCCCACTGCAGAGTGACAGAAGAAGCATCTGCTCTAGCACTGGACAGATCATCTAGGCAATGAATCAACAGAGTAACCATTATTCTTTCAGAAAGAGAGAAGAAATCTAGGGTAATTGGAAGGGGGAGGAAGAGGGGGATGGGGAGAAATTGGACAAGGGGCATAAATAATTATGATTTGTAACAATATATATGCTAGTAAGATTGATTTGATCAACATATCTCAATGTTGAACCCCCAAAATATGTATAATCAATTCTGATTCAATAAAAATTTTAAAAATTTTAAAAATTTTGAAAAATAAAATAAAATTATATTTAAAGAATTCTTCCTTTACTTTCTTATCTGGGAAGCAGTACTAGCTTTGTACTCTAATTTGTTTTTGTGTTAAAGAGTATTTAAAAGTCTAATGAGGGGGCCGGCCCGGTGGCGCACTGGATAGTGCGCCGCTTGGGAAGCGCGGCGGCGCTCCCGCCCGAGGGTTCGGATCCCACATACAGACCGGTTCCCGCTCACTGGCTGAGCGAGGCGCGGGAGCAACGCCGAGGGTTGCGATCCCGTTGCCGGTCCCCGGTCCGGTGCGGGGGCAACACTGAGGGTTGCGATCCGTTGCCGGACACGGAAAAAGACAAAAGACAAAAAAAAAAAAAAAAAGTCTAATGAGAACTACAAAAGCTTTATAGCATCAAGTGTACCAAGAAGTCTGCAGAATGAACATATACAACCTATTATTTTGTAGATTAACATCTTTTTCTACCATGTATTTAAGAAAAAAATCTTGGATGGCAGTAACATAAATAAATCTAAATAGGTTTATATTTGCCTCACAGTTCTTATTCCAACAGATAATTCAGCAGTTGCTTATATATATACTGTATAGTGAGACAGCTTACTACCATATTTATAAATGTGTTTCAGACTCATTAATTCATTTATTTTTTATTTATTCACCCGGGATACACTCACCTTGTATAATGATAAGCCATCTATTTCTCTGCATCTCCCATGCCATCACTCTACCACTCCAAGCTACGATTACCTTTTTGGGAATAACACAGTAGCCTTTTAACTGGTCTCTCAACATCCTTTCTCTAACGCATTTTTCACATTATGGCTAGAACGGTCTTTTCAAAATGCAAAAGTGATCCTGTCAGGCAATATAGTGCAGTTATTAAGAGCACTGAGTCTGGACCCAGGCTGCCTGGATTTAAGTTTAGACTACGTCATTTATTAGCTGTGTTATACCTTGGACAACCTCTCTGCCTCGGTTTCCTCATATGTAAAATGGAGATATCAATATGTATATCTTAAACGGTTATAAGAATTAAATTAACAAACCGTGAGTGCTCTGTGAATGGTGGTCTATTTCATCATCTCAGTAACACATCTTTATCTGTATTTTTTTTTTTGCTCCAACTACATAGATAAGTTGTTTTGTTTGGGGTTTTCTTTTTCATTTGAGAAAGGGCTGCACACCCTCCTATTTGCGGGCATTTGCGCATGCTACACCCTCTATCCAAACTCTCCATCCTGCCCTCTCACTCATATCTGCTAGCTCCTAATCATTTTTCAGATCTCTGTTAACATCTTTTCCACAGGGAGACCCTCCCTGAAATTAGTGCTGGGTTAAGTTTTTATGCTGATATCATTCTATCGAATTTTCGTCCTTTTCTTTGTAGTACTTACTCCTTTGCTTGACTATATGATTAATAGCTCTCTTTCTGCCATGCTCATTTTTGTTCACATCATATTCCTTGTGCTTAGCTTGACACTCAATCATTTATTGAATTAAAGGAAGGTATAATAACTGCCACTAGTGCCAGGCATTGTGTTGAGTGCTTTATATATCGTCTCATTTAATCTCTCCTTGAGGGTATATGTAATTACTCCTATTTTACAAGTGTGAAAAATAAGGCTCAGGATTTATGAGCTAGTAAATGACACTGGGCTAGGTGGGAGATATGAAAAAGAACTAAAAACAGATCCTGCATTTAGAACTTATCGTCTCCTAAAAGATGAATAAATGGTTTAAGTGAATAGAGAATCAGTTACATATTATTTTTTCATTACTATTACAATGTTGTTTGGTTCGATATGTCATGTGATGTTTTAATGCAATAAAACACCAATAAATTTAAACAAGAGAAAGAAATTAGAGGTATAAACATTGCAAAATGAGAAGACAGAGTATCACTATTTGCAGATCTTATTCCAGCAATACCTGGAAAACTCAAGAAAACTGACTGAAAAATAATTACAAAAAAATAGAATACAGTAAGATAGCAAGACAGAGAATTAACATGCAGAAATCAGTCATTTTCACACATACAACTACCAACTTCTGATTTACCAATTATATTTCATAACTGTAAACTAAAGTTAATAACAGGTGATCTCACTTTGTTTCCTTTTAATAAATAAAATAATTCAAATACTTAAAGCTTAGAATAATTCAAATACTTAAAGCTGTTAGCGAATGCTGTTATTTTACAAGCATTCTTATGCACAATTTCTTATGCATAGAGGGTTTATCCTTCAGAAATGACATTGAATTCTTATGCCTACTGCTTACTTATCTAACATTTGTACATATGCAAAATATTTCTTTAAATGTGACAAATGGCTCAGAATATCTCTTTATTACACATATGTGATATGTACTTGAGAAGTAGTAAAGATAGGGTTAATGTCACTATTGTATTTTAAATAATAGATTTTTTTCATTATGTTTTTTCAGAATATGGGAATCTTGAATCTTTAGGATTTCCAAAAGTTAAGAGCATGTTTTATTTCTTTGATTTCAAACTGCAGCTCTCTGTATATTACATATTTTGTAATTTTTTGGTTTTATGTATATCATGATTCTAGCCATCAAGAAAACGTAAATAGGTAGAGGTCACTTCAGATTCTGTTCACTTAAGAAAATACAAAATGGCCTTGGCTCTAGTCCTTTACTGGAAATTACCATGCTTGAGAATGCAGTTACTATTCTGGTTCAGGAGACATGGCGCTACTGTTATCACTACTTTAACTATTTCTCCATACTCCTTAAAACCTATCTCCTAATGAAGAATTGGAGGTTCAGAGCAAAGCATCAAAAAAAGGAGCTAGGTGTGAGAAAGATGTGTGACGAACTTTCCACAGTGAAGCATTCTCTGACTCCTCAGACTAGGTACATCTATTATAAGTTTCCGTAGCACTCTGGACTTAGCACTCATCACACTTGTCATAATTTGCTCAACACCTATCTTCTCTGCTGGACGGTAAGTTCCTCGGGGCAAGGACTATGTGTTCCTTCCCTGGGCCCCATTAGCCTGTATCAATGGCTTCTTTTGTCGTCTAACTTCTCCTCAGTTTCAGTCAATGAGAGGCACAAGAAGGATGAAAATGAAGTCAATATTTTTACTCCTCTGGCTCTCTGCCTGCCAGGTAACCGCAAATTTCCTATGTTCCTCTACTGAAGGCCACAGATCCTATCAAGCAGCCCTCTCTTAAAGCTACTGCTTAGGGGTCTGGTAACTATTTCCTCTCCTTGGGCTGGATGGTTAGCTCAGTTAGTTAAAACACAGGCTCATGACACCAAGGGAACAGGTTCAGATCAGTATACCAGCCAGCCACCCCACACCCCCTGAAAAAAAACCATTTCTCTTCTTGCCCTTGAAGCCTAAGCAATAAAAGCTCCCAACTGTTACCAGCTCCAAGGTAACGAACCATCCACTGTTTGCTTCACTGACCAGGCCTACACCTTTATAAAAAAGTCTCTTTATTAAAACTCTCTTCAATTAATCCTTTTTGGTGTGCTATTTCCCACCACGCCTAGTACAATGTCTGTTCAAAGACATGCTAAATTCAAGAGAAGACATCCTAAATAGTAGCAAGGCATCTGGGGGTGTTCACCCAATGCAAGGCAAAGTGCTTCCTAAAAAGTCAAGTCTTCCATAATGTTGGTAACAAATGACCCCCCAATGGACGATTAAGGAATCGAAGGGTAAGTAAGACCATTAAGGACACTGAGGGGGAAAAAAAGGTTTTGGAGTCACACAAATTTAGGTTTCAGGTTAGCTTTGCATGACAACAGGTGGGCTTTCTTAGTTTCATGTTCTGTGAAATGGGAATAAATACCACCACTTACCTCACAGAATTGACATGAAAGTAAAATAAAAGAATATCTAGCAGAGTTCCTGGCACACAGACAATGTTCCAAATTGCCAGCTCCTCTCTTCCCCAAATTCAACTCTTTCAAAAAGATTTTTGGCCAGAATTATATAAAATGGCTCAAAATCACTTGTTAATTACTTAACACTTTCCTTTAAAATGACTTATCAAGATAACACAGCAAGATAAAATAATTTTAAAAGAGATGAGAAAAATGAAAAAAAAAAAAAAAAAAAAAAAAAAAAAAAAAAAAAAAAAAAAAGACAAATCTAAGATGATACCAAGAATGAAATTTGTAAACAAAATGCAGGAAGAAATCCTATACACTTGCAAACAGTGAACCAGAAATCTGACTAAGTTTTATAGCAGCAAGTGCAAAATGGGAAATGTAAATAGTCATAGGAAACACAGTGTCTACATGATGAAAAAGCTTTAAATTTCTCCAATGAGTCTCATAGAGAATAACACTATAAGGCATTCAGCGATATTCTCAAAAACACCTTTATAGTAAACTAACAAATTGTTACGACTTTTTTTAATAACCTCTCTGCACATACACTGATGGCTGGCTTTTCAACAAAAGCAATTCAATAAAGGTAGTGTAATATTCACAGTAAAGAATAAAGGCTCTGAATAGAGAAACACCTGAATTTATATCCTAGCTCTGCCACTTACCATGAAGTAATTTTGGACAAGATACTTATTAACCTCTTTGAACCTAAAAAAGTGAGATAAACTGCCTCAAATATAGTTAAGTATTCAACTAATTAGTAGATTGTTATTAGTATTACTAAAACCAATTTAATAGGAGTGGGAAGGGAATATGACCCAGTCCAAGTACAAGGAATTTTCTAATGTCTAATGGCTTGAAATAAGTATAGATTTTAGAGTATGTAAACCAAATAGTTCTCAAACCTTGGTTTTATCAGAATCATTTGGGATATTTTCCAGTTGGGCCTCATTCCTGGAGATTCTGATTAAGGAGGTTACAGTAGGACTTGGGAGTTTATATTGTTGTTACTGCCTTCTTTTAATTCCCTAGATAATTCTAATGATCACCCAGATTTGTAGACCACAAGTTAACAGCAACATTTCTCAGCCAGGTGAGAATCACAATCACCAATGAAGTCTTACAAAGCTACAAACAGCTGCCCACCCAAAACTCCACAACTTGATCAAAATCTCCAGGCCAAAATGGCCAAATGCCCATAGGCTAACTAAAATAAGAGAGAGGACTTCCAGTCAAGATGGCAGAATAGACAGTCCCCAGCGTCACTCTCTCCCACAAATCAACCAATTCACAACTATAAAAATGTAACGTCAGCCAAGCTGGGGCTGCTGGAGCTCAGGGGAAGAGGAGGAAAGACCTATGGAGTTCATGAAGGCGGGAGAAACCACAATGAGAGAAAAAAAAACTGCTCTGACCATTTCGGGAAGTGGCCGCTTTAAGGATCCAGCTGCTGAGTGCATGGAGCAGGAGCCGGCAGAAGCCATAGCTGTACCCTTCGGATGGAGTTACTTGGAGGTGGCAGGGGAGAAGAGGGCCTTGGTGGCCTCCAGGACAGCAAGACCACTAATAGGGTTCCCGTGGACCCACGCAGGAGCGAGGAGCCAGAACAGCTGAAAAAGGGAGCCAGTCAGAGGCCAGTGAGTCATCACAAGGGACGGGAGCATGGCCCGTCCCATGGGAGGTGTTTAGAGCACAGGCGGTGGGGGAGACGGGCCCACCAGGAGAACACTAGGACACAGCAAGGACAGCTGATCTGCCCCCAAATCAGCACAGAACCACTCAGAGGAGACTGGTCAGGAATACAGAATTGCATGGGACGCAGTTTGATGAAAAACCTCAGGCTCAGATCAGAGTTTCTACACAACCCAGATGCACAGGGTCCCTGGAGAGCCAGAAGTACCTATAAGGTCAACCATTAAACCCTGAGCTACACAAAAAGCCTTCCGTAGGGAAACAACAGCAAAGCATCAATTTAGGTCAACCACAGAGCTCAAGTACTGGTTCCCACAGGAAGTTCCCCCATTTTAGAAGTAAGCAAAGGACAACAAATTAGTTCCAGCCCAGGCACACCACCAGTGCCTTGGGGCCCACCAGGGGACAGGAGGCATGGATCCGGGGACTGGACCCTTGCCCACAACCACTCACATCACCAGGGCCTCAGGCCGCCCAGGAACATGAGGCTTGGAGCCAGGGACCAGACCACACTCCCACATCCAGGCATACCATCAGCGCCTTGGGGCCGGCCTGGGGACCTGAGGCATGGAGAAGTGGACTGGATCCCCCTCCCACAACCAGGCACACTGTGCCAGTGCCTCGGGGCCCACCCGGGGACCTGAGGCATGGAGCCAGGGACCAGACCCCCTTCCCACAACCAGGCATACTGCGCCAGTGCCTCAGGGCCTGCCCAGGGGTCCAGGGTATGGAGCTGGGGACCAGACACTCCCCACAACCAGGCACACCACCAGCACAAAGGAGCATGCCAATACATCACCTCCATGGGGGTGGTCCACTACAGCCATCACAATAACCATGGCTGCCGCGAAAGCAGCTAGATCCACAACCACCACGCAGATGATCCACCAGCCATTGGAGTGCACTGACAAAAGGAGAGTCACCAGCAGAGATAAAGAAAAGAAAAGGACGTCTCTCCCCACAAAGCCCATTTCAGAGTGACAGAAGAAGTATCTGTTCTATGATAATATTGGGGGACCTGATCACACCTCTCAAACATTGAACAGATCATCTAGGCAACAAATCAACAGAGTATCCATTATTCTTTCAGAAGGAGAGAAGAAATCTAGGGTATTTAGAGGGGGAAGGGGGAGAGACTGGACAAGTAGCATAAAGAATAATTACAATTTGTAACAATATATATGCTAGTAATATTGATTTGATCAACATATCTCAATATTGAACCCCCAAAATATGTATAATCAATTTGGATTCAATAAAGATTTAAAAAATAAATAAATAAAATAAAATATAATAAGAGAGAGGAGTTGTTTAAAGAGTATAAAATCCACAAAATAAATCAATAACTTCTGGACTATCAGAAGTTGAATGAAAGAATGTACCAGTAAGAAACACCCAAGCAAGAAACAATTAGGATAAATCAGAAAGAATTATGTTCTTAATGTAAATAATAAAGTAAAAATACTAAAAGAGAGAAAACAAAAATGTGACTTTGATTAACATAACTAACATTCTATCTACAACATAAGCAAGTAAATAAGTACCACTGCAGCATCTGTAATCCTGCATCACTAAAAGAGAATGATAAATTGCCATTATTCTTCCTAGAATAGAACCAAATAGCCAAAATATCTTAGTTACAGAAATTAATGAAATTCTGCAATAAAATCCAGTATTCAAAAGGTCATGTTTGAATTATGCAGAAGGTTTTCTTTATTTTTAAATACCACCTAGATAGACCCCACCTTTCCCGGCCTTTTAAAGCTGAAACTACTGAGACCTAACAACATAAGAAAGCATTCTACCTAGACAACAGCAAAAGCTGCCATCCATGGTCAGAGGCAAGGGAGGCAAGCCAAGTGGAGTGCCAGTTAGCTGAAAAGTTTCTTTAAAAAAGAAAAAGATGGCATAGCTAACATTTACACTTGGATTTTAAGTTTCTTGAATTAGTGCCAAAATCAAATATCTCTTAGTATAAAACAGTGGCTGAAAAGTTTGGGGGGAAACATCAAATATAAATACAGTATTTTCTTAATACCACAATTATATTTTTCCTTTTCTTAATACAGTACCACTGCCATCAGTATTACTAGTAAAATAGTCTTTATATTTTACTAGTACATACTACCCACAGGAACTTAAGGTGAACATTCATATTTAAAAGTTAACTGAGATCAATAGACACTTCTCCGAAGAAGATATACAAATGGACAATAAGCACATGAAAAGACACACAACATCATTTGTCATCAGGTAAATGCAGATCAAAACTACTTTACTCTCTATGATGGCTATAATCAGAAAGTAAGATGATACCAAGTGTTAGCAAACATGAGTAGAAAGTGGGCCCTAATACATTGGTGGTGATAATATAAAATGCAAAACAGTATGGGAGGTTCCTAAAACAGTTAAACAAAGAGTTACCAATGCCAGCAATTGACTCAGCAATTCCACTCTTAAGTATATACCCAAAAGAAATAAAAATACATATCCACGCAAAAACTCGTCCACGAATGTTCATAGCATCATTATTCAGAATAACCAAAAGTGGAAAAAATCCAAATAACCATCAACTAATGGATTAATAAAATGTGTTATATGCATACAATGAAATATTATTCAGTAATAAAAAAAGAATGAAATACCGATTGGATATATCCATGGACGAACCTTGAAAATATTAATGCTAATTGAAACACTCACCAATGACCACATATTGTGGGATTCCATTTATACAAAATGGAATAGGTAAATCTATACAGACAGAAAGATTATAAGTTTCCTAAGGTTGAGGTTGGAAAGGGGCAAATAGGGAGTAGTGACTCCTCATGGGTAATGGCATTCTTTGGGGTGATGAAAAGTCACAATAAAAAGATCAGTGGTTGCAGGGGGTAGGGGGATAAATAGAAGAAGCATAGGGTATGGGGGAGGGGTGTGGGAAAAGTAATACTTTTCATTGTGGTGAAATATACATAACATAAAATTTATCATTTTAACCACTTAGAAGTGTACAGTTCAGTGATATTAAGTACATTCACACTGCTGCGCAACCATCACCACCACCCATCCATCTCCAGAACTCTTTTCATCTTGCAAAGCTGAAACTCTATACCCATTAAACGATAACTCGCCATTCCTCCTCCCTGCAGCCTCTGGCAACCACCATTCTACTAACTCCTCTATGATTTTAACTATTCTAGGTACCTCATGTAAATGGAATCATACAGTATTTGTCTTTTTGTGACTGGCTTGTATTACTTAGCAAAATGTCCTCAAGGTTCATAAATGTTTTATAGTATGTCAGAATGTCCTTCCTTTTCAAGGCTGAATAATATTCTTGGTATGTATTTGTCACAGTTTGCTTATCCATTTAACTGCCAGTGGATATTTGGGTTGCTTCCATCTTCTGGATATTGTGAATAATGCTGCCATGAACATGAGTGTACAAATATTTCTTCAAAACCCTGCTTTCAATTCTTTTGGGTATATACCCAGAAATGGTATTACTGGTCCATATGTTTAATTTTTTGAGGAGTAGCCATACTGTTTTCCACAGTGCTTTACCATTTTACATTCCCACCAGCAATGCACAAGGGCTCCAATTTCTTCACACCCTCATCAACACTTGTTATTTTCTATTGTTTTCATAGTAGCCAACCTAATGCGTGTGAGGTAGGCCACAGGAGATTTTTAAGGTGTTGAAACTGTTCTATATGATCTTGGAGTGGTGGATATGTAACATTATGCATTTGTCAAAACCTACAAACATCACAGCACAAAGAATGAACCTTAATGTATGTAATTTAAAAAACAAAATCATTTAGGAGGTCAGATGACTGAACCCAGGAAACAATGCAGACCGTGACAAAAGAATCCATATCAACAACCCTTCTGAAGGAGATGGCAGGAAAGGTGCTGACTTAAGTAACTTTGGAAATAAAGCACATAATCACCATACTCTAGTTGATAAAGTTGTTTCACATTGGGATATAGGTTAACTCTGATACTGCTAAACGTATATATCGAGAATAAAAAATTATGCAAATGGATGGCATCTAGAGGGAGTTGTTAGAGTGGGAATTTACAGATAAGCAAGGAGGGTGGCTAGAAAGATATATGTGATAATGGATCAGATTTGGAGGCATCCATAAGAACTAGAGTTTAATTTAATATAGATATAAATGGTTACATATAGAAATATTTATAGATATATGTATATACACAGGTTAGTATATACACATACATTTCTTTGCTTTATCAGCTGAGAGGACCTTTAAAAAAAAGACACCCCAATAGCAATGAGCACACTTAGCACCCATATCTTGGTGTCTAAATCCATTCTCCAATAAAATGAACCAGGGCACTTTGGAGAAATGGCTGATCCTAGGACTGGGGCAGCCTGGAGCATCTTGTAGTCCCAGAAAGTAAGGAAGTGCTTTGAAAAATCATTCTTATTGAGTGTGTTTAAAGGGGCACAGGAGCCAACTGAGAAAGCTCCAATGGCAAAAACTGAAACAACCTAAGCAACAAAACTAATGAAGTAGTATTGGATTGTAACCCAAAGTATAAAATGAATCTCCTTGAGCCCCTACTAACATAAATTATTGAGTAAGTTAATAAATGGGGGAGAAGAGACAAATCTCCTGTGCAGAAGAATTCCAAATAAATTATGTAGATACTCCACCCTAAAGCAGGGGAGCATAACTCCCCCTCCTTCAGTGTGGAAAGCATACAGTGACTTCCTTCCAAAAAGTATGGTATGGAGAGAGGGGGAAGAATACAGTGGGAAAACCTGACAAACACTACTTCAGCCAGGTGACTAAAAGCAATATCAACAGTGATAAATCCTGTTGATAATATATATACTCTTGAAATTATGTGATGAAAATGGCACATGGTCTTTGTCCCCCAAAACTCATAACCCCACTGTCATCATGAAAAAAACATCAGACACACTGCAGTACAGGGGTATCCTATTACCTGACCAGTAGTCCTCAAAACTCTCAAGGTCATCAAAAACAAAGAAAGTCTGAGAAAATGACACAGCCAAAAAGTGCCTAAGGAGACATGACAACTAAATGTAATGTCTTTTGGGGGTTTTTTGTTTTGTTTTGTTTTGTTTTGTTGGTATCTGGCCAGTACAGAGATGAAACTCTGGACTTTGCTCTAACCAACAGAGCTAACCAGCTCGCCCCCTAAATGTAATATGGCACAGAAAAAAGGGCATTAGGTAAAAACCAAGGAAATCTGAGTAAACTTTGACCTTTAGTTAACAATATATCAATATTTGTTCATTAATTGTAACAAATGTACCATACTAATGTAATATATTAAGATACTTGAGGGGGAGTAATATGGGTACTCTGCTATGGGTACTCTGCTATCTGTACACTATCTACTCAATTTCTATGTAAATCTAAATTTGTTCTAACAAATAAAGTCTGTCAATTTAAAGAAAATTAAATAGCAAGTGCCAACTCCAGGTTGATGGCCTCTCACTCTCTGTAGATAAATTAATAGCCTGGTATTATATCTAGGTAACAAGGGACAGGAGATCTTTATTGTTCCCAACATCCGGGGAAACTTTCTACTCACAAAATAAACTTCTGTACTTCTGTTTCAGGACTCCTTTCTCAGTCCCTAAAGTGTTTTCTCATCAGTCTGGGGTCAGGTCAAGTCCACCATGCCTTACCCATCAATTCTGGATACTTGTTAAAAACACCCATCTGTTCTGGGTTCTGGCATGTGCTATAAGCATGGTGTGGTGTGGCAAGCAATAAGCAGCCCACAGATTCCAGTCAAGATGCACAAGCCCTTCACCAACAGGCCTTTTAAAACAATGGTCTGATGTTTGTCCCCTCCAAAACTCAGGTGGAACTTAATCACCAATATGGTATCTGAAACACGGGGCCTTGAAGAAGTGACTGGATCGTGAGGACTATGCTCTCATGAATGGATTAATCCATTCATGCAGTAATGGGTTAATGGATAAGTGGGTTATCACAGGAAAGGAACTTGTAGCTTTATAAGGAGATGAGGAAGCATGTTTAGTGTGCTCTTGCTCAGCCCTCACTATGGGATACCCTGAGTCGCCACAGGACTCTGTAAGTTCCCACCAAGAAGAAGGCCCTCACCAGATGTACCCCTTGGCTCTGGACTTCCCAGCCCCCAAACTGTAAGAAATAATTGCTGTTTCTTTATAAATTAGCCAGTTTCAGGTATTCTGTTATAAGCAACAGAAAACTGACTAATACAGTAGGCTATGTGAGACCTCTGAAAACTCCATCTCTTCTAAAATGTCTGCTCTGTCATTTATATTCTTGCCTTTTCTTAATTCCCATGTTATTACTCAAATAGACACATATATACGCATAATATATGTTTTGTCTCTATGAAGCCATCATTAACTCCTTGGGGACAGAGACCATATATTCTACACTTTGGGTACCTTATACCTATTCCTCTTCTTTCCTGTTAATAGAATCCTAATTTTGTTCAAGTGGCAAAGTGCCCAGCTCTGGACAGTAAGACCAAAGGAGAAGTTTGCTGTGGGATTTCTGGGAAAGCTTTTGCATTCCTGATAAAAAAGCAGATAAATCTAGTGGATGTTGTTCCCCTTTTTTTTTCTTTTCTTCCAACCCTGAGGGAAAGTCCAAAACAACTGCACCAATGCTAATCCTGACAGTGCTGAGCTCACAAACCCATGCCAGTGATAGCTTACCTCCAAATTTAAAAGTATTTGCTTTAAACTATTTGTTTAATCACCTATTAAAAAAAAAAGAAAAAGAAATCAAATTGTGGCTCCCAACACCACAAAGAGCAATGGTATATGTGATCAAATACTTCAACTTGCTTTTACCTCAGAAATACTGTTCACACCTCCTGAGCTTTCAAAATAGGGTTAGAAAAAAAGTAGGGGATCTGAACACTACCAGAGGACCCATAAAGCAAAATCTCTTAAAGGGATCAAAGACTTCAAACAGCCCAAACTCTAAACTTATAGGTAGGGCAAATCAGAACTCAGTATGCCCTAATCTTGACAGACATCTTTCCAGAGTCCTGGAATCACAAAATACTCAGGTCTCTAACATGAAAGACAGATACCAAAACAAAGAAAAAAAAAAGGAACTTGGAGATTATAGATATTATACAAGGATAAGAAAACTAAACATAACCAAACAGAAAACCTGTCAATTTTTATTTTTTTTATTTTATTTTATTTTATTTTTTTGTCTTTTTCC
>NW_007730171.1:177613-186521 GCF_000696425.1 Galeopterus variegatus
GGATCGCAACCCTCAGTGTTGCCCCCGTACCGGACCGGGGACCGGCAACGGGATCGCAACCCTCGGTGTTGCTCCCGCACCTCGCTCAGCCAGTGAGCGGGAACCGGTCTGTATGTGGGATCCGAACCCTCGGGCGGGAGCGCCGCCGCGCTTCCCAAGCGGCGCACTATCCAGTGCGCCACCGGGCCGGCCCTCAATGTTTATTTTTAACTGACAAGTAAAAATTATCATATTTATGGTATACAATATGTTTTGATATATGTATACATTGTGGAATGGCTAAATCAAGCTATTTAACATAGGCACTACCTTACATACTAATTTTTTGTGGTGCGAACACTTAAAACTTATTCCACTAGCAATTTTCAAGCATATGATATATTGTTATTAACTGAAGTCATAATAATTTACAACAGATCTCTCCAACTTATTACTGAAATTTAGTGTCCTTTGACAAACATCTCCTGACTCCCCCACCTCTCAGCCTCTGGTAACCACCATTTTAGTCTCTGTTCCTATGAGTTCAACTTTTTTACACTCCACATATAAGAGAGATCATATGGTATTTGTCTTTCTGTACCTGGCTTACTTCACTTAATGTCCTCCAGGTTCATTCACGTTGTCACAAATGACAGAATCTCCTTTTTAAAGCCTGAATATATTCCATTGTGTATATATACCACATTTTCTTTATCCATTCCACTGATGGACACTTACATTGATTCCTGTCTTAGTCCATTTGTGCTGCTATATTATAACAAAATAGACTGGGTAATTTATAAATAATAGAAATTTATTTCTCACAGATCTAGAGGTTGGGAAGTCCGAGATCAAGGAGCCAGCAGAATGAATGTTTGGTGAGGGCTGTTTTCTGCTTCCAAGATGGTGCCTTCTTTAGGTGAACAGGCATTTCTCAAAGGAAGATATACAAATGGCCAACAGACATGAAAAAATGCTCAACATCACTAAACATCAGGGAAATGCAAATTAAAACCATACTGAGATATCAAGCTTTCAAAAGGAGAGAACAAGGGCTGGCCGATTAGCTCATCTGGTTAGAGCCTGGTGCTGATAACAAGGTCCAGGGTTCAATCTCTGTACTGGCCAGCCACCAAAAAAAAACCCAAACAAATAAAAGGGGAGAACAGTACTGAGGTCACCAGAGGTGGGAAAGGGAGAGGAGAAAGGGGGTTAGCGAGAAATTAGTAAAGGGCCACAAAAAATAATTACATTGTGTAATGATAAATATAGTAATTATCTTGAAAAAACAAAAAACAAAAAAAAAGTCAGTATAAAACTTATGAGAAACACACACACACTAAAAGATGATGCCTTCTTGCTGTGTCCTCACATGGGCAGAAGGACAAAAAGGGATGAAAGAGGTGAACTCTCTCCCTCAAGCCCTTTTATAAGGGCTCTAATCTCTTCCACGAAGGCAGAGTACTCATGATCTAATCACCTCCTAAAGGCCCAACCCCTTAATACTGTTGCATTGGGGATTAAGTTTCAACATGAATTTTGGAGGGGACACAAACATTCAAACCATAGCAATTCTGTGTTTTGGTTATTATGAATAATGCCACAACAAACATGGGAGTGCACATACCACTTTGACATACTGATTTCATGTCCTTTGGATATATATCCAGTAGTACGATTGCTGGACCATATGTCAATTCTATTTTTAATTTTTTGAGGAACCTCCACTGTTTTCCATAATGGTTATGCTAATTTACATTAATTAGTTATTACTAATTAGTACAAGGATTCCCCTTTTCCACATCTTCACCAACACTTGTTATCTTTTGTTTTTTGATAATAGCCATTTTGACAGGTATGAGGTAATATCTCATTATGGTTTTAATATGCATCTCCCTGATGGTTAGTGATGCTGAGCATTTGTTCATACACCTGCTGGCCATTTACCTATCTTCTTTCTGAGAAATGTCTATTCAGGTCCTTGGCTCATTTTTTAATCAGGTTATTTGTTTCCCTGCTATTGAGTTGATTGGGTTCCTCATATATTTTGGATATTAAGCCCTTACAAGATGTATAGTTTGGAAATACATTCTCCCATTCTGTAGGCTGTCTTCACTCTGCTGATTGTTTTCCTTGCTGTGCAGAAGGTTTTTAGTTTGATGTAATCCCATTTGTCTATTTTTGCTTTTGTTGCCTGTGCTTTTGGTATCATAGCCAAAAAATCTTTGCCCAGACCAGTGTCACAGAGCTTTTCCCCTATGTTTTCTTCTAGTATTTTCATGGTTTCAGGTCTTACATGTAAGTTTTTAATCCATTTTAAGTATATTTTTGTATATGGTCGATGAGGGTCTAATTTCATTCTTCTACATGTGGATATCCAGTTTCCCCCCAATAAACCTATTTTTAATCTATATAACAAACGAAGAGAAGATATTGCTCCAAGATACAAGTAAAAGATACTACTTTAAAAATACATTCAGGGGCCGAGCCCGTGGCGCACTCGGGAGAGTGCGGCGCTGGGAGCGCAGCAACGCTCCCGCAGCGGGTTCAGATCCTATATAGGAATGGCCGGTGCGCTCACTGGCTGAGCGCGGTGTGGGTGACACCACACCAAGGGTTGCGATCCCCTTACTGGTCACGAAAAAAAAAAAAAAAAGACAAAAAAATAAAATAAAATAAAAATACATTCAGAAAAACAAACAAAAAACCCCCCAGCTCTTAGAAAATAAAGATACAATAGCAAAAATTAAAAACTGAACATAAGAGCTTCCTGTTTCCAATAATGGCAGGCTAGGATATTTGGATCAACTATCACTATTTCCACAGACAAAAACTTAAAAATCTAGATTAAATATATTTCAAAAATTTTAAAGCATCAAAGAAAACAAACAAAGACAATACAGAATTGCAAGGTGACAAGTAAAGTAAAAATGAGAATCAAGAAAGGTAAAAGAGCACACAAGCTACTTTTGCCCTGAGGATTTCTGCCAGTCCTAAAAAAAATTAGGATCATTGTTTTAATAACATAGCAAGAGATATGGAGACAGAAATAAAGACCAAACAACTAAGCAAGGGAATTTCAAGCCTTAAACTTGGTTCAAGGTGGTCCCAAACCAGTAGTGAGCATAGCACATAGCAGAAGAAAACACAAATCCTATACATACAGTGGAATACTGCAACTAACCATAGAAGGATGATTCTCACAGACGTAACATTAAATGAAAAAAGTCAGATGCAAAACAGCACATATATAACATTTATATAAAATTTTAAAAGCTACAAGTGATACAGGTCAGAAGAGTGGTTACCTTTGGTGGGTGTTTACTGGGGATGGAATACAGGAGATTCTGGATCTTGATCTTGGTGGGAGTTAATAAGCATATTCATTTGTTTAAAGATCCTCAAGTGGTATATGTATGATTTGTATACTTTATGAATGTTTCCTCTAAATGAAACTTTTAAAAAAGAAAGGTGAAATATAGATATTTTCAGATTTTAAAAATGTATTAATTATATTAAATAAATATTAATTACAGTCAGCCCTGGCAAATAGTAAGGAATGTTAATTTAGTTCATGGTCTAAGTCAGTAGAAGACTGATTCAGAAGTAATGGTTTCTGTGTTTATTTAAAAGCTATTTATCATAGCAGTTTCACTTCAATGATTTTGATTTTTATAATTTATACTGGAAAAAAAAATTAACTAACATTCACATTTGCCAAAAATCTCTCAGAATCACCTAAACATTTTTGCTCTCAGAAAATCAATTTGACTTCCAATCAAGATGGTGGAATAGATGGAACCCAACATCACCCTCTCCCACATTCAACCAATTTACAACTACTAAAAAGCAACAACTGCTAAGCTTGGGCCACCAGAGCTCAGGGGAAGAGGAGGAGAGACCTATGGAGTTCATGAAGGCAGGAGAAGCCACAATGAGAGAAAGAAAGAACTGCTCTGACCTTTTCGAGCCCTGACCACTTTAGGGCTGGCCCTGGTGAGTACACGGAGCAAGAGCTAGCAAAAGGTGCTGCTGTGCCCTTTGTATGAAGTTGCTTGGAGGCTGCAGGGAGAAGAGGGCCTTGGTGGCCCCAGGCCAGCAAGACCACTAACAGGGTTCCTGTGGATCCACATAGGACCGAGGAGCCACTCAGAGCTGGTGAGTCATCGTAAGGGACCTGCACATGGCCCATCCCATGGGAAATGTGTGGAGTACAGGGGTGGAGGAGATAGGCCCACCAGGGGAACACTGAGGCACAGCATGGACAGCTGATCTGCCCTCCAATCAGCACAGAGACACTCAGTGGAGACTGGTCAGGAATATAGAACTGCAGGGGGTGCAGTTTGCTGAAAAGACTCAGGCCCAGACCAGAGTTTCCAAACAACCCAGGTGTAACAGACCTCACAAGACCCAGAAGCGCTTACAATTAAAACCTGAGCTGCACAAAAAGCCTTCTCCAGGGAATCAGCAGCAAAGCACCAATTTAGCTCAACCACAGGGCTCAAGTGCTTGTTCCCACAGGAAGTTCCCCCATTTTAGAAGTAACCAAAGGACAACAAATTAATTCCAGTGCATTGTTTAAGTGGTGGGAATAGCAAATAATCCAACAGAACTGAAAGAAAACACAAAAACCCCACAGTTCAGAGACAAAGTTCTGATATTAATCAGTAAAGGTCCAACACCACCAAAGCACACCTATAAAACCTTGAAGGACTGAAGCACCTGGGCTCCCCTACCAGAATGATGGGGGTGCCACAGGCCTCAACCAGGCCCCCCAATCCATCCTCCTCCTCCCACTCTATACTCTTCCCCTTTCCCTCCTCCCCCTCCCCCCAACAGCTCCACATCTTAAAATGTAAAAAAAATAATAATAAATTAATTTTTAAAAATCAATGTTTTATGTTTTCCCAATTCATTAACAGTCTCAGATAATTTACATTATTCTTACATATAACCATCCATTAATAGTCAAAGCATGTAACAACTGGGTGTTCGCTATTTTCATTTTTTTAATCCAAAGGGCCATAAAATATACTATCACTAAAGATAACCAGCTGTACTCAAATAATCAAGGAAATAAAAATCCCAGACCTAAATAGAGAAAAATTTCACATAAAAGGCACAAGTAGCTGTGTTTCCAGATTATAAAAAGGATTCCTAAGGTTAAACAAAGATATGAGACGTATACGTGGGGGTGGGGGGAGCAACTAACAAACTTAGTATTCAAAATGTAACTTGATTATAAAGTTAAGCAATCCATTGAATCCCTCCATTGATTCAACAAACATTTTTTATTTTTTTTTAAAGATGACCGGTAAGGGGATCTCAACCCTTGACTTGGTGTTGTCAGCACCACGCTCAGCCAGTGAGCGAACCGGCCATCCCTATATGGGATCCGAACCCGGGGCCTTGGTGTTATCAGCACAGCACTCTCCCGAGTGAGCCACGGGCCGGCCCGATTCAATAAACATTTTAAGTGCTTACTACTATGCCAATTTCTTTTCTATAAATTGGGTATAGCAGGAATGAAACAGATATCCTCTCCTCCCTAAAAACAACAAAATGGTGTGCCCAAAAGAAGAAAATTTGACTCCATACATTTATGCTTTTCAAATTATAACAGGTATACAATATTAATATTGCACATCTTTCATGAGATATTTTCAGTCTGTTGATTTAGTTCGCTATCAAGAACTTAAAAAAAAATTTTCCTTAAACCCCAAATATTAATAACTAATTTGGATTCAATAGGAATATTTTACAAAAACATTTATCCTTATTATAGATTTCTTTCTCTCGGGCTCCATACAAACTCTAAAAGCTGAATCCCACATTAAAAAAAGCAATCAGATATCATCTTACAACGCCTGACAGCACCCCCTATGGTATGAAAGAGATTTAGTCAATGAAAATTCTGTAAAAGCAATCACAAAAGTTAACTCGACATTTTTCAATTTCTTCCAAAAAGATGTCATAAGCTTTGTCAAATGCATTTAGCTAATAATATAATGAAACAACAATGGCTTTTAAATTATACACTCTTAAAACTAAGGGCCAAAGATTACATAGACCAAGAAACTAAGGTATAGAAAAGGCTCATATGACTCTACAAATTAAATCAGATATTTTAATCTATCTTCTAACTCCCAGACTAGTTCCACATTTCCCCTGGGTAGCAAATTTTTTGAAAATTTTTCATTGAACATATTTATGGGGTACAGTGTGTTGTTTCAATGCATTCATATATTGTACAATGATTCACTCAGGGTAGATAGCATAATAGCAAACTTTTTAAAAAGTCATATGAATGTGATGTGTTCAGCCATATTTTTTTCATATCTATATACACATTCACAGTCCATATACAGATTTTTTTTTTCCTGTTAGACTTTAACTAGCTCCTCAAAAAACTAAAAAGCTATCTCCTGGGCCAAGCCCATGGCGCACTCGGGAGAGTGCCGCGCTGGGAGCGCAACAGCGCTCCCGCCGCGGGTTCGGATCCTATATAGGGATGACCGGTTCACTCACAGCGCTCACTGGCTGAGCGCGGTGCGGCCAGTCTCAAAAGGACAAAAAAAAAAAAAAAAAATAGACAAAATCTGTGCTTTGAAATCATTAATTCATATTTGGTTATCTTTGTAATCTAGCAATTCTTGTCATGGTAATAATCAACACAATAATCAATGCCTAAGATACTAGGAATTCCTGAGAAAATGAAGACACTGTCATCACTTTGGCATTACCCAGAACACAACTGTGACTCTACTATATATATTCACTACCTTATTTACATTTGGAACTCTAGAAATCCCTTAAAGCACAGCTCAAATGCATTGTCAGTTAATTCATATCCCCTCACAATTACACCACAAAAATCTGACATAACTTAGCCTAACACTATTAGTTCTGTCCCCTAGTGTCAGTATTAGAGTAGTTCTACTGAATTCCTTTATTCTCAAATTTAGCATAAGACTTAAGAAGCATTAAAATAACAATAAAATTCCAATGGTTATTGGAAGAAACAGACTTAAGTTTGAGTGCATAAGTGCATATCATCATTTTTTTGTAACAAAATTTTCTCTATAATTAAACCTTTGTGACAGTAATGTGATCCTAAACATGAAAAAATATGAGAACTTGTTTCTAAATTCAAAATTTCAAGAGAATTTTCCCAACCTCAAATTCCTCAATGGCAAAAGCACAGGATAGGTGTCTCTATTACATTACAATCCACTGGAAACACAATATCCTTATTCAGAACTGAGAACAGTAAAAACAGGAAATCTAGTCAAGTTTTTCTTAGGTTTCTATTAGTCCCAACAATAGTCCTCTACAGCAAGTACTGCTTATGTAAGGTTTAGACACTGACTTGATAGTAGTTCATTCTACATTATTTAGTTTCTAATAAATGTTTTCCTCAAACTTCTAAAAATTCTAAAATATAAAGATGTACTAAATTTTAATAGAAAAATTTTAAATTTCTTCAAGATTTCCAAGTGATATAATACAATTTTTATATAGAACAGAAATTCCCATCTCTTCCACAGTTTACCTTTTCAAATTGCTGAGAAACTACTATATTCAAATGCTGAAGGTAAATAACCAAATTAAAGAAGACAGTGGAGAAATGGAATAGTTTCTGGATGTATTATATTCTTAAATTTTTTTAAAAAACTTTAAAATTCACATTTCAGTCTTCACTAAAATATTGTATAGTTTTTCCTTAAAATAGTTTTTCTATAATGTGATACAAAATGAATTTTTTAATCTAAATTAAGAGTTAAATCTAAATAATATTCCTCCACTGTTTTCCTACATGTACTTTTAAAAAGTATTCTGCTTACATTTTAGCTTCCTCTGAAGCATGGGTCATTTAACTAGGTAAAAATAAAAATATTTTCGAGTTATAAAAAAAGGAAAATAAAACTATACCCATTTACTTTCATTTATGACACACTATAATCAATTACAGAATGTACAAAGTGAAAGGGAATAGGCCAATAATGCCTGAGAACCTAACCAATGTAAAAGGGTTAAATGTTACATAATTCATTTTTCTACATATTCCTCCTGATATAATGCTATCAATTAATGCTATCTAAGAAACGGAATGGAGAGACTCCCGAGACATTTTCTCGTGGGTGGTGTGTTTGCAGAGTAGGCAAGCACTTGTCCAGAACGCTGCAAGTGTTCCACTAGATGAACCCTAAAAGTCTCTTTCAGTTCTAAGATTCCCAATCTGTAAGATGTGAAAAATAAAACATTTTGCCCTTCAATTAACCGATCTGCTTTCACTCCCACCGTAACCGTGCACATACATATTAAAAAGTTCTCCCTCCTCTTTCTCTGCAGAGATTTCACGAGATCCTCGCAAACAAAAGGCACCGAAAATATGCACAGGTGGGATAAAAAGGGGAGTGGCTGAGGCCGGGCCGCTCTCGGGACAGCGCCCCCACGCCCCCTGTTCCCCGGCAGCACCTGAGAAATCACTGCCCTTCATACCTCCACCCTTCCGTGGCGGCGTCGGGAGCGAACTCTCCGACCTATCACACTCCACCCGCACCTTGGCCAGACACTGGGCATTGTCTGGGGCCTCCTACGCCCAAGAAAGACAAGGAGGAAAGAGAAAGAAAAGGAGAGAGAACGAGTGAGAATAAAGAACGGAAGGGGAAGTAGAGCAATAGGGAAGCCCTACGCTTCTTTTTGGCAAAATCAGCTTCCCCATCGATCACTCAATTTAATTCAGGTCCCAAAAGCCAACCCACCGGCCCAACGCTGCAGCCGGGGTGGCCCAGCCGGAGTCCCCCGAAGCTATAACCGTCCCGAACACGGAGGCAGGGAGAGAGAAATGGGCGTGTGGGTTGGGCCTGGCTGGCCGGAGGCCGGGCTCGGAACAAAGCCGCCCGGCTCCCCCTACCTGGGGCGAGGG
>NW_007730171.1:187543-200189 GCF_000696425.1 Galeopterus variegatus
CATGGCGGAACTTGAGGCGACTCGGGCCGTCTGGATGTCCCGCTGTCCGTCCGAACGTCGGCTCCGCCGTCAGTCTGTCCGACCTCCCCCTGGCTGGCGGGCGGGCTCGCTGCTCACCGGCTCTGCCTCGAAAGGTGCCGCCACCGCTGGACTCCCCAGTGAGTGAGAAAGACGCGACTGGAGAAAGCGCCGCCGCCGCCGCCGCGTCCCCGCCTCCCGGAGCCGGGAGGGAGGGGGCCGGGGCCGGGGGAGGAGGAACGCGAGCGGGGAGGGGGCGGGGCGCGGTGCACCCTGGGATCGGGGAGGACCTGTGCTCGCCTGGCCGCGGCTGGGGGGTCCCCTCGCCAGCGGTTACCCACTGGCCCCTCTCACTACCTGGGTATATTCCTGCCGGTCCCTGGGGGCTTGGACGGTCCCACCACTGCCGCCGCCGCCTCCGCCACTCACCTCCCTGTCTCCAAGACCGAAAGGGAGAGAAGGAGAAGACGCCCACCGCCCCTATTATTCCACGCCTTAGATGAGACGACTCCAGTTACCGCTTTCCTGCCTCTGAGCTTCTCTAATCGGGAGAAACCCTGACAAGGAAACCTCATGCAAATCCTTGGGTTTAGGTTGACGAGAATTGTGTTTTATTTATTTTTTAAAAAATTTAAAACTGTTGCTTAAGGTGGACTCTCATTTCAAGCCTGATGCTTTTCAATATTACGATTCTTGGGAATCACTAAAATGTGTACAGGTTACACGTCAAATGTGAATGCAACATGCCCCGATTCTATTTTTAATAAAACATTTAATTTTATAAGTTCTTTCAGGGAATCATAAAAAGAGGCAGATATTCCAGTAATCATTTGGGGATGTTGCCATGACACATGGCAAGAGGGAAGATGTGGACAAATTTGAGCCGAGCTGTCACCTGCAGGAGACAAGAACGGAGCTTGCCCCATTTCTGGAATGGGCACCTCGCGGGTGGGGCTTGAATGGTAGCCAGATGCCTCCCTGGTACTGCAAACAGCCTATTCGGAACTTCAGATACCTCTCACCCCAGAATATCGGAACCTTGGAGGCAGGTCCACCACTTCCTTTTTCCTCTACGGAGTTACTTCCCGGCCTAACTCCATAATTAAGCTGTCAGCAAGTCTGCCTGGTGCTAGTAGATAACAAGTATGCTTAGCAACTCCCTAACATATGCTTTAGTATTAATTGCTTGTCTCCTAACACACACACACGTACACACACATACACACTTGAATCCAGTCAACTAGTACAGTACTCAGTGTGTCATGACAGCTGAGTGTCTTAAGTTTTCCCAACAAGCTGTGTCCGCATTTGAAACTCCTCCCCTACCCGCTCTGCACAGGTGCCCCAACCTCTTCCGCTTCAATCCTTGTCCTTGCCTAGATTCGCTCCCTCTGGGGGTTGAGGCAAATAGCCCGAGCTCTCCTGACAATCCAGCCACCACACTTGCTAAATTCTTTGACACTCTTCTCCGAGGCCAACTTGATCATACAAATACCTTCTTCCAAGTGGGTTATGGCCAATTTTTAAATGCGTAAGTGTAGCATGCAGTGAAAAGGCTGTGAAGCATTGACTGCACGCTATTTAATATTTTTCTATACTGCCTCTATTGCCAATAGAATTTCTTCAAGGTTATTTACATCACCTACACTGCTAATCACCTCTGCTCTCCCATCCTTTCACTCCCTAGACGTCATAAATGTATTTAGCAATCACAAGTAACATTAATTAGTAATGGAAAATATACTTATTAAATGGATGTCTCATTATTTAGAACCATTCCAATACTAAGATTTATTGTATCTAAGCATCATTATAAAAGTTAAGACACGTGGAACATAATTTAAACCAAAAGTACATGCTTTCCCTTTAAAAAGGAAAATAATCTACTGTTACATGAAAGATTAACCCTAACCATACTGTTTACATAATTCCCCAATAGAACACAGTCTTACCTCCTACATGAGCATTTTTCTTCTTCCAAAGTTTCTGAACAAAATTCCATGCTTAAAATAATTAATTTCCCTTCAAAAACAGCTAGAATTTTGGGCATCGAGCTTAATATTCAAATTTAGACAAAAATTATGTTATCCCCCATTACTATAAAATTTTAAATGTAATTCATAGGACCAACTTATTTTGATAATCTCTTTTAAAGAATTATCTGTAACTTACAAATTTTTTTCATGATTCTAAAATTCACTATTTACTTCAACAAAGTCTTTAAACAAAAATGATTAAAAATTGACAATCATCACAATAAAGAAGTAAATACGTTTAGTGTTATATTGTTTCAAAAATAATAAAGATTAATCAGATTTCAAAGTATTCCTTTTTATAGCAAATGTTCTCTAAAATAGCATATTGGCATTTAAGCTAACAAACACCCAGAATTGTTGTATGCACACATGTATAATCACATACACAAATACATATTATCAGCATGGCAGTTTATAAGGCTGTTTATGATTTTTTACATAATCAGAATCATTTAGATATTAAATTATTTTTACATATGATTTATTCTTTACGGACCCATGACAAGGCATTTTGTAAGCAGTTCAAACATTTTTATCTCTAGGAAAAGGGAAAACATAACTTGCAGAATACTGAAAGAAATGTCTCTTTCATATAACAAAAAATCTATTATTAATTTATTTCAGAAGCTATCCTCATGTCATAATTTGAATCACGACAAAAATCTGTCAGACCGATTATCTTATACCTACCTGACCTAATTTTTTTTTTTTTTTTTTTTGGCAGCTGGCTGGTATGGGGATCCAAATGCTTGACCTTAGAGTTATCGGCACTGTGCCCTCCCAAGTGAACTAACTGGCCGGGCTTGAACTATTTTGGCAATTAATTACCACATAGTTTCTATTTCATATTACGTATTTTATAAGGTAATCAACGCTAAGAATCAAGGGAATAATATTGTTCTACTTTCTCCTGATTTGGAGCCACTCTACTGAGTAAACTTGAAAGGGCTTAAATTACACAGGTGCTTTAGCAATTTAAACAGTTATTACATTGTATCTTCTTATTACTCATGGTTAATAACTTTTATTATACGCATTTCTCTTCAGGCATACGATTGAACTCTGGTCTATGATAAGCCATTGAAGTGTTATATTTTCTTTTGCATATTTTATCATGTAATTAATTCAAATGCAAGTCCCTTTTATAATTTCTTTATGTTATAAGCATTTAGCTAATGCCCTTTCCAGTTACAAATTTTCCCTCAATAAATTCCTTTATTAAGTTAGAATGTGAAACATAGTTGTTCACTGCTGCATTCTGGGATATGTAACAAGTTATTGGTCCAAATACAACAACCTCCAACCATAAATCAATCCCTTGTCTTAAAATTAAATTTTTGTAAAAGTTTATTCCATATATAAAACTGGTAATATCTTAGGCACTTTTTGGAAAGTGGTTCCAAGGAAAAAAATAAAGCTTTAGATTAACTTAATGTCTGGAGTGTAGGAAGCTTTTCTTAGGTATGTATCAATGTTCCATCCATGAATGGTTTACCAATCATACAGAATTCCCTACCCAAAAGAAACATTCTCTAGCATAAACAATAGCAACTCCCTTCTTGTCATTTAAAAATCTTAAGACTGTGTCTTGAAATTAAAACTATAGAGGCAGTGCCCACAAATAAAATTTTTAGCTAGGTATCTAGGCCAGAATAATCAAGCCAAAACTATGTTAGAAAGAATGTCAAAGGCCATGTACTTGCCACCTCCATTTTAATGCTTCTAATGAAGCACCACACCACAAACAGGATCACACTTGCATGCTGATTCCATGCCTGCCAAATGAAGAATGACACTGGCTAGTTAATAGTCACTAGTTTCTGTACTGCCAGTTTTCCTAACCAAGAATTGGAAAAAGTCCAAAACATCAAGGGCATAGTTCAAGGTGGCTCACTGAAGAGAGAGAGAGAGAGAGAGAGAGAGAGAGAGAGAGAGAGAGAGAGAGAGAGAGAGAGAGAGAGAGAGAGAGAGAGAGAGAGAGAGAGAGAGAGAGAGAGAGAGAGAGAGAGAGAGAGAGAGAGAGAGAGAGAGAGAGAGAGAGAGAGAGAGAGAGAGAGAGAGAGAGAGAGAGAGAGAGAGAGAGAGAGAGAGAGAGAGAGAGAGAGAGAGAGAGAGAGAGAGAGAGAGAGAGAGAGAGAGAGAGAGAGAGAGAGAGAGAGAGAGAGAGAGAGAGAGAGAGAGAGAGAGAGAGAGAGAGAGAGAGAGAGAGAGAGAGAGAGAGAGAGAGAGAGAGAGAGAGAGAGAGAGAGAGAGAGAGAGAGAGAGAGAGAGAGAGAGAGAGAGAGAGAGAGAGAGAGAGAGAGAGAGAGAGAGAGAGAGAGAGAGAGAGAGAGAGAGAGAGAGAGAGAGAGAGAGAGAGAGAGAGAGAGAGAGAGAGAGAGAGAGAGAGAGAGAGAGAGAGAGAGAGAGAGAGAGAGAGAGAGAGAGAGAGAGAGAGAGAGAGAGAGAGAGAGAGAGAGAGAGAGAGAGAGAGAGAGAGAGAGAGAGAGAGAGAGAGAGAGAGAGAGAGAGAGAGAGAGAGAGAGAGAGAGAGAGAGAGAGAGAGAGAGAGAGAGAGAGAGAGAGAGAGAGAGAGAGAGAGAGAGAGAGAGAGAGAGAGAGAGAGAGAGAGAGAAAGAAAGAAAAAAAGAAAGAAAGAAAGAAACAAGGAAATAAAGACAGACCACCTACTATTTTGTCTTTTGGGATTCTGCTCTCTATTACTGAATCCACTTAAAGCATCTCATGTAATTCCTCTAATGAAACTTGGCAAAAAGAAAAAGAAAATTCTATATAAATTAAAAGGAATAAATCTATTTGAAGAGGTAACTAATTTCCACTTTTCTATGATGATTGGTTCACTGCCTTATGATAGAACTATACAACTTTTAAAAATTCACATATTTATTTAGATTACATTCTCTTCAGAGCAGGACACCTGGTAGAACAAAAGTTATAGATTTCTGGAAGTGTTTATTGCACTTTCCCAACCCCATTTTAAATTCTCTAATTAAATTTTTAAATTATTCCTATGTTTTTTTCTTTTGTTGGGGTTTTTGTTTGTTTGGTTGTTGGTTTTTGTTTTGTTTTGTTTTTGTCTACATTGACAAATTTCAAGATATGCATATTGATTAACAAAGAGAACACAGATCACTATTTTCTTTTTCTGAAATCCAGTCAGGTGCATCATGTGAACTTATGCAAATAAAATCAGCTTGTACAGGCTCACAAAAGCCAATTGTTAAATTCTCAGGAATTTTGCAAACAGGTTGTTGAAAATGTTAGCTTGATATCAGACACAGTGAGAGTATTTACACCATGGAAACTGGCAAACACTACAAATCAGGGCTGTTTTATCCATTGGAGAGTCGATTGTTAAACATCAGCACACCACTATCGAAATTCTATGCAGATTAACAGTGAAGGAAATAAAAATGTATCTTAGCTACTATGTGAGAACAAATCCAAAATAGAATAATAAATTTTAATTTTTTTTTTCAAAAGATGACTGGTAAGGGGATCTTAATCCTTAACTTGGTGTTGTCAGCACCACGCTCTCCCAAGTGAGCTAACCGGCCATCCCTATATAGGGATCCAAACCCGTGGGCCTTGGTGTTATCAGCACCACACTTTTCCAAGTGAGCCATGGGCTGGCCCCATAAATTTTAATTTTATTGAGTCCATTCAGATGTGTTTGGGATATTTAGGATCTATCAGAATTACAACTTTTTTTCCATCTCCTGTGTAACAGAATCACACCCGTTATGATAATCCTTGCTTCCATGTCTACATATTTTCATATCAGAATTCTAACATTTGTAACTTTGTCACTTGATATTTATTATAACATGTTATTGATTTACTTAAAAAATCAGAAATTACAATTTTGTATCCTCCATGTCAGAACTTTACACCATTTAAGTAAATGCTTAATGATTTCTTTGTTGATAATAAAGATGATTTAAATAATCAATAATAAATACCTATGGGCTGGTTCTCTTCATCCTTGTCTAAATTTCAAAGGTAAGATTTTAATGTTTATTTTAAAAACCAAAATAGCTCAGATTTTAGTATTTTAAGCTCTTTGAAAATAAGATAACTTACTGTATTGTAAATTCGAGTTACTTTTTATTTCAGTGGCCACTTAACTGTAACAATACAGTTTTATACCACGAGAGTATTTGGCTTTAACCTGAAGGGCCTGATCCTATTATGACAACCTAGGTCATCTCTAATACAGGGCATTCTAGAGTATTAGTTGAAATAACTTCCAATGAATCAGAATTTTCCATAGGGTTTCAAATAAAAATACATAGCAAATAAAAATATAGGATTTTCACTTAAATTTGAATTTCATATATTGCAAATATTGCATGGGATATACTTATACTAAAAAATTACTTGTTGCCTATCTGAATTTCAAATTTAACTGGGTGTCCTGTATTTTATCTGATAGCACTACACATTCTTACATTAAACACCCTAGGTCAGGGATTCTTAACCAGATGAATTTAGACCATGGATATTAGGAAGTTGGTGAACACCTGAAAGAGGATGTAAAAGATTTTTAATAGATGTGTCTGTAGCTTTTTGTGAGGAACAGAGGCATAGCTTTTATAAGTGGCTCTTAATGAAGAGTTTGCTTAAAACCTCCTGGAGAGGGCCAGCCCGGTGGCGCACTTGGTAGAGTTCGGCGCTTGGGAGCGCGGCGGCCCTCCCACCGAGGGTTCAGATCCCATATAGAGACTGGTCCACTCACTGGTTGAGCACGGTGCGGGCGCGACACCAAGGGTTGCGATCCCATTACCGGTCAAGACAAAAAGGAAAAAAAAAAAAAAAACCTCTTGGAGAGCTTTTTAAAAAAGTGTGCCTGACAAGGTTCAGAACAGTAAGTAGAGGATGCTATCCCTTCTGTTTAAAAGAAGGAGAAACATTTTACTATCTGTTCATATGCACAGAAAATCTCTGGAATGACACACAAGGAACTGGAAATAGTAATTGCCTATGGACAAAGGAACTAGGAGACTGGGGTGAGAAGAAGTCTTACTTTTCACTGTTACTCTTTTATACTACTTAATTTCATTACAATGGCCATGTTTTATCTACTTTAAAAGAGTTTAAAATTACAAAAAAACCCAAAAAACGAACAAAAAAAACCAGTTCCCAGGCCTTAGCTCTAGGCCCATTAAGTCAGAATTTCTAAATTTTCAACGGTTGGGCCATAATGTTTGTTTGTGTTAGTGTGTGTGTGTGTGTGTGTGTGTGTGAGTGTGTGTGTGTTTAACTCCACAGTGTATTTTGATTATTCATCAAAATCACACACATTGCTCTGTGGCATTTGTCAAAAAGCAACAAACACACGTATACACATCCCACACTCACACACACACACCATCCCCCATATCTCACAGGAAAGACACAGAAAACAAGTGACTCACTTCAAGCTAGGCTGGAGATGACCTGTTTAGAATTCATAAAGAGTGAGTCAAACCATGCCACACTCAGGGGTGGTAAGACAGGAAACTCTTCAGTGTTTAAGTTAAAGGCTCAGGAGAGTGGACTCCTAGTTAATGTTTTTGTCCACCAGATTACACCAAAGTGTAATTGAGCATATGTTTATCCCCTTATTAAGTAACCTGTCTTTTCTGAACTTGCAGTGGGTGGGGCCAAGAGTCACAAACACCTGCCTCTCCTGGAAACTTGCAGTGTTCTAGCATCATAGGAATTTGCCCAGCCTGCTTCAAGGATATACTCCCCTTATTAATTTACCTCATTCTACCCATTACCCAGAAAATGTTATTCAAGTTTAAGGAATGACAACAATACTTCAGGATTGAATCTGCAAAGAGAAAACATGCCCCCCTGAGTACTCTAGTACACTACCTGGATCACTCCCCTAGAGTCAACCTAATGAAGTGGTGTCTCTTCTTTATCCATGCTTCTCTCCATTTTAGCAAAATTGACAAGGAAGAATTTCTTCATAGGCAAACATACAATCTGAGAAAAAAATAAAATTTTATTAACTTTTCTAGTGTTCTATTTCTGGTCCATTGTGTCCAGTGGAAAAAGGAATGACACAAATTACATGACTGCACCACAATTTATGCAATGCATAAATTTGATTTCATTCACAGAAATCAACCCTCCATACTACTATGACCCCATGTCCTAAAAAATGGTGTCTGGTGTTCTGTTGAAAGTAGTCCTGGGGGGGCCGGCCCGGTGGTGCACTGCTACAGTGCGCCGCTTGGGAGCGCAGCGGGGCTCCCGCCAAGGGTTCGGATCCCACATACAGACTGGTTCCCGCTCACTGGCTGAGCGAGGTGTGGGCGCAGCACTGAGGGTTGCGATCCCGTTGCCGGTCTGGTCTGGTACGGGCGCGACACTGAGGGTTGCGATCCGTTGCCGGACATGAAAAAAAGACAAAAAGGGAAAAAAAAAAAAAAAGAAAGTAGTCCTGGGGATTCTTAGAAACCCTTCTTCAGCCTCCAAGTTCAGTAATTTCTGAGGTCATTATAGGTATTTCACTTATTCTTTGGCAGATGGTGGTTCGAAATCTCCCCTGATGATTCTAAATATTTTGTGTGTTAAAAGGAGCCGGGATGGTCACCCTAAAATCCTTAAGATAGTGTTTTCAATATAAAGAAACATTACAGAATTGTGACTTTTGTATTTTTCTCTAGAATGTCAACGTTCAAGAAGTTTTCATGGTATGGCCTCTACCTTCCTCTGCCCATTTCCTACTACTCCCTGCCATTGTTCCTACACTGCAGACACACCCGACTATACACAGTCCCATGATTGTCTGGGTACTTACTCACATTTCTATGCATGTGTTCCTTTCATCTGGTTAACTCATAGTTCTCAAGGACTCATCTCACATGTGACCATTCTAGCTGTGCATCTCCCTCTCTCCCTTCCTTCACCTCCTGACTTTGTGCTTAGTGCTCTTTTGTACATTCTCATTGCACTTGGTACCCACCTCTATAAAAGCACATAACAATTCAAGTAGTCCTTTTGCTTGTCTTTCTCCTTTGAGGACAGGATTACTCCTGGCACAGAGTAGGTACTCCATTAATATTTAGTGAATGAATATCAAAGGTTCTCAAATAATAAGTCAAAATTCACTTTCTACATATCTTTGAGGTTGACTATAGATGTAAGTAAGTCTTATTTCTGGGATTGATTTTCAGATGCTTTTACCTCAAATACCTATAACTGCATTCTGAACTTATTGGCTTTCAAATTACCAATAAACCAGAATTAAAGCATGATTAAAATTGAAAATTATTTATGAAATAATGTTCTTAATTGTTGCACTCTTTTTTGCAAGACAGGAAAAGAAATGGCAAGAGCTAATTATTTCAGATTTGTAAAATGTACAGAAATTTTTATAAATTTTAAAATAAATAAATGCCCTCAAACTTCAAAGTTATTTGAAATTACACCAATAAATTACAACAGTTATCTTTTTCTATTGCTGCTTTCCTAAAGAATTATACTTAGAGATACATAATAGAATACAATTAATCAAAATAATGCATTTTAATGTATTCTACTATAAACAATAATTTGACCACGCTTAAATAGAAAGCCAGATAAGACCACCTGTGGAAATATATAATCAAAACTTCCAGGGGCTGGCCAGTTAGCTCAGTTGGTTAGAGTGCTGTGTTATAATACCAAGGTCAAGGGTTCAGATCCCCATACCAGCCAGCAACCAAAAAAAGAAAAAACACTTCAAGAAATAGTAAACAAGTTAATCTACAGTCAACCATAAAAGTCATAAAGTACAGAAATAATTTTAGAATATAACACCTCTTGTTTAAACCCACAATTGTACTGTGTTAATAACACCAAGGTCGAGGGTTCAGATCTCCATACCGGCCAGCTGCCCAAAACAAAAAAAAAATCTAAACCACACAATCAGAACTTTAAAACTACAAATCTTGTTTTTAAATATCTGAGGACAGAATTTATGGTTGGTTTATTTCTACCCTTTACCAAGCCCACTATGAAGAGATAACAGTGCAAACACTTGCTTTTATATTATTGTTTGTTTTCTAACAGGTTAATGTGCTGATATTTCCCCAGCTAGCTGGCAACATCTTCAAAGGTTTAAATCAGATTAGTCACAAAGCAGATTAATACAATCTTTGAGGGTGACTAATTGATTCTAATGTGTCTGCAGGATCATCTCTAAGTCTATACTGTATTATTCACTTTACTTCAAGCAAATCGTTTGTTTTTCCTTAATTAAAATTCCCCCAAGAAAACTGAGTTTTAAACTCCCCAGAAAATACAATATATTTTGGATAATGATGAAACATCCTCTATTATAACCAAACGTGTTCAGATTTTGTAAAAACCATGAAACTGTCTAAATAGCAAAGGATTTTAAAGGAATTTTTGATGAATTTTTTTTCAGAAAAGTTCTACCAAATGATAAACTTTTGCTAAATATGAATATGCTCTATTATATACAAACCTGATACAGCTTTTGAAAATCTGAACATAAATACCCATGCTGGCACTGCAGAATAGGAAAGCTGTAGTCTCTTTAACAGATAGTGCTGGATCAACTGAATATCCTTATGGAAAACAATCTTGACTCCTACCTCATATGATACACAAAATTCAATTCCATGTAGGTTTTAGATCAAACTGTGAAAAACACACAGTTTCATAGTTAATACAGTGAAACTTTTAGAACATACCGTGTGAGAATATCTTCATGACCCCGGTGTGGGCAGAGATTTTTAAAACAAGATACAAAAAGCACTAACTCACCAAGAAGGAAAAAATTGATAAAACAGAGTAAATTAAAATTTGTTACAAAGTGACTTTGAGAGAATAAAAAGCCCAGAATAGGAGAATATATTAGCAATACGTATACCCAACAAAGAATTCCTGGAATGTGTAAAGAATTCCTACAAAACAATAAGATAGACCACATGATGGAAAATTGGCAAAATACATGAATCAGCACTTACATAAGAAAATACTCAAATAGTCAACAAATATACAGAAAAAGTATTTGACCTTATTAGATATCAGATAAATGTGCATTAAAACTCCACTGAAATATTACTACCTGTCTATCAGAATGTCTAAGATTTAAAAGACTGACAATACCAAGTGTTAGTGAAGACGTGGAACAATGGAAAATCTCCCACACTGCTGGTGGAATTGTGAGCTGATACAACTTTGTAGAACTGTTTGGCAGTACCTCAGACTACATGACCCAAAAATTTGACTCCTAGGTATATACTCAAAAGCAATATATTCATATGTGCACCAAAAGGATGTTCATAGCAGCAATTATTCATAATATCTAAATAGTGGAATCGACTCAAATTTCCTTCAAAAATAGAGTAGATAAATAGTAGCATATTAATATAATAAAATGTTAACCACAAGGAAAAAGAATGAAATATACCTACAAGCAAAAACAACAGCAAAAATACTGAGTGAGAGAAGCCAATATCAAGAATATGTAATACACAATCACATTTATAAAATTTCTCAAACAGGGAAATCTAACTTCTAATCTAACTAGGGAAAAGAGAGAGGGTAATGGGAACACAAAGGTATCTTCTGAGACACAGGTAATATTCTTTCATTTTATCTGGATGATGCTTCTATAGGTGTTTTCACTTTGTGACGATACTTGGAACTGGCAGTACTTTGTGCACTTTACTGTATATATGTTATACTTCAACTTTTTAGAAATTGTATTAAAAAAAAAAAAAGAACTGATCTCTTCAGGGTACTTATTTGCCTTGTAAAATGACTTTGCTTTCCAAAAGAAATGTTAGATTATTTGTGATGTCTTTCAGTTTTCACAGAACTTTTCAGAAATACATCCACTAAGTAACATAAGTTGTACATATGCGAATCACTATTAAACATATCCAAAAGAAATGTTAGATTATTTGTGATGTCTTTCAGTTTTCACAGAACTTTTCAGAAATATATCCACTAAGTAACATAAGTTGTACATATGCGAATCACTATTAACCATCAAGTAGGGGAGTTTAATCATCGCACTAGTTTTGACTGCCATCTAATGGCAAGAATGCTGTACTGTACAGACGTAAACAACCTGTCCCTGCAGTGAGCAAAAGAACATTGACTTTGGCTACAATTTGCAGGACTGCTTTTCAGTAAAATTTATCAACTGCACACGGCATAAATATTAGGACATGATGTAAATATTTTGACATTCATTTAGGATTGTTAAATAAGAAATATAACAGAATTTTCCATTTCTTTGTGTAGGAAGTTCATGACCCTATTCTAATTTTTATTCTTTCCCATTATAGTCCTTTCCAATTACAGTCAGCTTAGTACAGCAACACAATATATTGTTCTGTTACCACAAAAGTCCAAAAGGAGAAATAGATTTAATGTATATAATTCAACTCCTTGAATATAAGCAGTGTTCAGTACAAAGCATTGGATTAATGTTCTGCTTGAAGCATTCTACTTGGACCCTAGCTTTTCTGTGTGATTTTAAAGGCAGGGGCCTACGTGGCATGTTGCTATACTTACAGTCTAACCTAAAAGTTACATGCATTGTGATGAAATCTAGACAAAATGAGAAAGGTAGA
>NW_007730171.1:200701-201648 GCF_000696425.1 Galeopterus variegatus
ACAGTCTAACCTAAAAGTTACATGCATTGTGATGAAATCTAGACAAAATGAGAAAGGTAGATAATTCTTAGGTGAGATTCTAGGTTAGAAATAAGTGCTATCAGGCTTCTAGTATTAACTAGATTTTTTTTTAAAGCAAAGGAAGTTCCCTGGGAATAGCCTTCTGAAAGAATCTTTAAGATAACTAGCAACATTTTTGGTGAGTTTCAGCAACTTCCATGGTAAACCAAAAAATGGAGAGAAAATAGGAAATGAGGAACCTTAGTTATATTTTTTCCTGCCCCCGCCCCCCGCCAAATCCAATTTGCTTATCAAGTGACCAAGATGAATAAGGTTTCATTGTTCAGCAAAATGCCCCAAGCCCTTATATTATATTTAATCCAAACAGAACCAATCGTTTTTGTGTGTTTGTCTGTATTAACAGCTTTATTGAGGTATAACTGACATAAAATAAAATGCACATATCCAAAGGGATATATGTATATACCCATGAAACTACCACAATAATCAAGATAATGAACATATTCATTACCCCCAAAAGTGCCCTCATGATTCTTTGTAACCTAAACCCACCTCCCCTATCCCACTCTGTCCCTAGGCAGCTGCTGTGTGTGCTTTCAATCATTACAGATAAGTTTGCATTTTCCAGAATTTTTACATAAATGGAATCATAATGTATGTACTCTTTATCATCCGGCTCCTTTTACGCATTGTGATTATTTTGAATTCATCTATGTTACTGCTGTATAAATAGTTCATTTCTTTTTATTTTTGAGTAGTATTCTACTGTGTGGATATACCACAATTTGTTTATCCATTCACTTGCTCATGGACATTTAGGTTATTTTTTGTTTTACAAATAAACTATATGTAAATATTACAAACAAAGATGCTATAAACATTTGTGTAAAAGATTTTGTGTGAACCTATGCTTTCATTTTTTTTTT
>NW_007730171.1:202445-204102 GCF_000696425.1 Galeopterus variegatus
TTTTTTTTTTGATGAATGCCTATAAGAATTTTCCAGAATGAATAGTGACCTGCCAAAGATGTCCACATCCTAATCCCCAGAACCTGTGAATATGTTACCTTATATGGCAAAAGCTACTTTGCAGATGTGTATAAATTAAGGATCTTGAGATGGGAAATTATCCTGATTACCCAAGAGGGCCCCATGTAATCCACAAGGGCCCTTGTTAAAGGGAGGCAATAGAGTTAGAGTAAGACAGAAAGCAAAGTGACAATGGAGCAGAGAAAAGGATTGGAAGATGTTATGCTGCTGGCTTTAAAGATGGAGGATGGGATCATGAGCCAAGGAATTCAGGCAGCCTCTATAAGCTAGAAGGCAAGGAAACTGATTCTCCCCTGGAGCCTCCGAAAGAAACCAGACCTACCAATATTTTGACTGCAGCACAGTGAGATTGATTTTGGATTTCTCATCTCCAGGACTGTAAGATAATAAACTTGTGTTGTTTTAAACCACTGAGTTTGTGGTAATTTGTTACAGCAGCAATAGAATAATAGAATGCAATGGCTAGATCATATAGTAGGTTTATATTTAACTTTTTAAGGACTTCCAAACTATTTTCCAAAGAGATTGTACCATTTTAAAGTCCCACTGGCAGTGTACGAGTCCCAGTTGCTTCACATGTTCACCATGTTAGTCTGTCAGTCTTTTTAACAGTCTAGTGAGTATATGGCAGTGCCTCATTTGTGGTTTTAATTTGCATTTTCCTAATGAAAAATGACGTTGAGCATCTTGTCATGTACTTATTTGCCATCTGCATATCTTTTTTGGTGAAGTATCTGTTTAAATCTTTTGCCCGCTTTTTAAAATTGGGTTGTTTGTCTATTTATTATTGAGCTGTAAGAGTTCTTTATATATTTTAGATACCAGTTCTTTTTCGGATATATATTTTGTGAATATTTTTTCCAGTTCATAACAGTGTCTTTTGAAGAGCAAAAATTTTTAACATGTATGAAGTTCAATTTGTTTATTGGGGTAAGAAGCTTTTGAAATAGCTTCTAATGATCCCTGACTTCTGGCATTTGTGACCTTATGTAATCCTCTCCCCTTCAGTATGAGCTGGACAGAGTGATTTCTTTCTAATGAATAGCTCATGGCAAAAGTGATGGAGTGTCACTTCCAAGATTACACTACAAAGCACTGAGACTTGCTTCTTGCTTGTACCCGCTCCCTGGCTCTGGCTCTTCTTTCATCCTTCCTCTGATGAAGCAAGCTGTCCTATTGGGAGCTGCCTTATTGAGAGGCTCACATGGCAAAACTCAGGGTAGCCTCTAGCTAACACCCAGCAAATTACCAAAGCCCTCTCAATAACCCTTGAGAAATTGAATCCTGCCAACAACTACATGAGCGAGTACGAAAGTGGATCCTTAACCTACTGAGCCTTCAAATGAGACAACAGACCTAGTTACAACTTAATCGTAGCCTTGTGAGAGACCCTGAACATAGGACTCAGCTAAGCCATGCTGGGATTCCTGACCCAGAAGGTAACAATGTGTATTGTTTTAAGCCACTAAGATTGAGGTAATTTGTTGCACAACAGCAGATGATTAACACAGTGATTTTTTTTTTCATGCTTTTTGTGTCCTATTGTAAGAAATCTTTGCCAAACTCAAGGTCATGA
>NW_007730171.1:205703-207329 GCF_000696425.1 Galeopterus variegatus
TTTTTTCTATTTCTGTGATAATGTCATTGATCTTTTGATAGTGACTGCATTGAACATGTAGATTGCTGTGGGTAATATGCACATTTCTTCTGACACACGAACATAGATATCTTTCCATTTATTTGTGTCCTCTTCAATTTTTTTCACCAGTGTTTTATAGTTTTCTTTGTAGAGGTCTTTCACCTCCTTTGTTAAATTTACTCCTAGGTATTTCATTTTTGTGGTAGCTATTCTGAATGGGATTACTTTCTTGATTTCTTCTTCGGCTGTTTCATTGTTAGCATATAGGAAGGCTACTGATTTTTGAGTGTTGATTTTGTATCCTGCCACTACACTGAATTCATTTATTAGTTCTAGTAAGTTTTTGGTGGAATCTTTAGGGTTTTCTATGTATAGAATCATGTCATATGTGAATATAGTTTGACCTCCTCCTTTCTGATTTGAATGCCCTTTATTGCTTTCTCTTGCCTTATTGTACAAGCTAGAACTTCTAGTACTATGTTGAATAAGAGTGGGAAAAGTGGGCATGCCATAGTCTTGTTTCAGATCTTAGAGGAAAAGCCTCCAATTTTTGTCCATTTAATATGATATTAGCTGTGGGTTTATTGTATATGGCCTTCACTGTGTTGAGGTACATTCCTTCTTTATCTAATTCATTGAGTGTTTTTATCATGAAGGGGTGTATTGGATTTTATCAAATACTTTTTCTATATCTATTGAAATAATCATATTTTTTTCTCCTTAATTCTATTTGATGTNCTAAGCCATGCTGGGATTCCTGACCCAGAAGGTAACAATGTGTATTGTTTTAAGCCACTAAAATTGATGTAATTTGTTGCACAACAGCAGATGATTATCACAGTGATTTTTTTTTCATGCTTTTTGTGTCCTATTGTAAGAAATCTTTGCCAAACTCAAGGTCATGAAGATTTGCTCCTACATTTCTTTCTTTTTTTTTTTTTCCTGCTGGTCAGTGTGGGAATCTGAACCCGTGACCTTTGTGTTATATCACTGCATCCTAACCAACTGACCTAACTGGTCAGCCCTTCTTTCTAGAAAGGTTAAAGTGCTACATTAAGTCTATGATCCATTTTGAGTTAATCTTTGTACATAGTGTGTGGTAAGGATATAGAGGATGTGTACAGTGTGAGGTTCATTTTGTCACACATGGCTCTCCAGTTGCTTCAGCATCATTTCTTGAAAAGTTTGTCCTTTCCCCATTGAATTGCACTGATCATTTTTGAAAACTCAATTTACCATATTACAGGTACCTCTAATTCCAAACTTTCTAGTCTGTTTTATTGTCCATCTTTTTTCCTATATCATACCATCTTGATTACTGTAGCTTTATCAGTCTTGAAAACAAATAGTGTAATATTTAACAGCAAAATCAAATGGTGTAAAGTATATTTTTTCTCAAAGTCACTTTGACTGTTTTAGATTTAATCTTTGTTCTTCTCTATGTAATACATGGTTTCTCCTAACTACTTTTAAGATTTTCTGTTTATCACAATTTTAATTATAATGCACTTCGGTGTAGTTTTCTTCATGTTTCTTGCATATGGGGTTTATTACACTTCTTGGTTCAGTGGGTTTGTAGTTTTTAACATATTTGAAAATTTTTTG
>NW_007730171.1:208109-223806 GCF_000696425.1 Galeopterus variegatus
TGATGTATCATGTTTATAGATTTGCATATATTGATCCATCTTTGCATCTTTGGGATGAATCCCACTTGATCATGGTGTGTGATATTTTTAATGTTTTGCTGGATTCTGTTTGCTAGTATTTTGTTGAGTATCTTCATGTCTCTGTTCATTAGGGATATTGGTCTGTAGTTTTCTTTTTTATTATGTCTTTTCCCAGACATACTATGGGTATGAGGGTAATGCTGGCCTCATAGAAAGGGTTTGAAAGTATTCCCTGCTCTTCAATATTTTTGGAAGAGTCTGAGAAGAATTGGTATTAGTTCTTCTTTAAATGTTTGCTAGAATTCAGCAGTGAAGCCATCTGGTCCTGGGGTTTTCTTTGTCAGAAGACTTTTTATTACCGCTTCAATCTCTTACTTATTACGTATTACTGGTCTGTTTAGGTTTTCTTGTTCTTCATGATTTGATTTTGGTAATTTGTATGTGTCCAGGAATTTATCCATTTCTTCTAGGTTTTCCAGTTTGTTCACATATAATTGCTTGTAGTCACCTTTATGATCCGTTGTATTTCTGTGGTAGCAGTTGTATTGTCATGTATTGTCATGTATTGTCATGTATTGTCATGACTTTAAAGAAGGCAAGAAGAAGAAGAATTTTAAAAGTTACATATGTTCCTCAGTTGATAGTTGTCTTCCTGGACCCATACTTTAAGGAATCCAATACTTTTCCCATGCTGGAGGGAAAAAGAAGCTTCCCACAACCTACACAGAATAAGTCGGAATCAATATGTGAATGTATTCCCTTGGCTCAGAGTTCCTTTGTGGAAGACTTAATTATGGAATTGTGGCTTTAGGATTTTCATCAGTTTTAGAAAGTTCCTGGCTATTATCTGTTTTAACATTGCTTCTGCATGTCTTCTCTCCTCTTTTCTCCTCTTCTCTCTTCTTCTTTCCTCTCTTCTATTCTCCTATCCTTCTAGGACACTAATCACATGTATGTAAGAGCTACATTTCATATGAAGGAGAGGCTTCTGATACACTGTATCACATCTCCTTGACACTCCTGATTTCAGCACAGCCATGGTGGACAGTTCCATGTATCCATACAGTGTGCTACATCAAGCCCATGCCCTGGTGTCTCTTTGCTCTGATTTCTCCAAAGCTGCAGAATGCCACTCGATCATAAGCAAGTCCAACCTAGAAGTGTGGGGGAGTTAATCCTCAACCAAATGGAGTGCAGGCATTAGTGAATAAATGCCTTCCCATTCTCCAGAAGGATTTTTACATAATTCTTCAGAGGGTCTCTAGCAAGTTGGGGATCTGTCTTTGTCCATTCCTGTTGCTAAAACAAAATACCATAGACTGAGTAATTTATAAATAATAAAAATTTATTTCTCACAGTTCTGAAGTCTGGGAAGTCCAAGATCAAGGAGCCAGCAGATTCAGTGCCCAGTAAGGACTGCTTCCAAGATGGTGCCTTCTTGTTGCATCCTCACATGGGGGAAGGAGCAGAAAGGGACTGAACTCACTCCTTCAAGTCCTTTTATAAAGACACTAATCCCATCCATGAGGGCGGAGCCTTCATGGCCTGATCACCTTGTAAAAGCCCTACATAATACCGTAGCATTGCAGATGAAGTTTCACCACGAATTTTGGAGGGTCACAAACATTCAAATTATAGTGAGGTTCCAAGTGATCACAATGGTAACCAACTTATTAACACACCCTTATTGGCTTTTCTTCCTTCCTTGTTTCAGGCAGTTAGGGTAGGAGCAGATCACCTTGATAAAAGGAGGGATTGAGCTCATTTGAACCAAGGAGTCAGTTTTTATAATGGCTGGTATATTTACAACCCTAAGGTGCAGACCTCTAGGGAATTCCAACTGAGAAACTTGAGTGTTTACTAGGAACTCTCCTTCCTGGTATGCCCCGAACTCCAGTTTTTTGTGTTTATTGTTTGTTTCTTTGTTTTGTTTTTTTTACCTAGTCCTATGTGACTGCCAGCAACTTTGCATACCTTCTCAATCTCTTAGCCAGTACTTAAGAATTAGCAAACATTTTACCTCTCTCTGTGCTTTCTTCCCATCTAGGATCTGGCATCTAAAGCCTTTGTTGCCTTGGCAGCTCTTCAATGCTTTCAATCATGTATTTCTAAAAACATTTTGCACACAAAAAAATATAAATTGTGTGCAGCATATATAGTTGTTTTCAGCAGGAGATTTAGTCTGTAACAAGCTAAATCTCTATTAATAGAAATGGCCATTAACTCCTCAGTNAGGGTTTTCTATGTATAGAATCATGTCATATGTGAATATAGTTTGACCTCCTCCTTTCTGATTTGAATGCCCTTTATTGCTTTCTCTTGCCTTATTGTACAAGCTAGAACTTCTAGTACTATGTTGAATAAGAGTGGGAAAAGTGGGCATGCCATAGTCTTGTTTCAGATCTTAGAGGAAAAGCCTCCAATTTTTGTCCATTTAATATGATATTAGCTGTGGGTTTATTGTATATGGCCTTCACTGTGTTGAGGTACATTCCTTCTTTATCTAATTCATTGAGTGTTTTTATCATGAAGGGGTGTATTGGATTTTATCAAATACTTTTTCTATATCTATTGAAATAATCATATTTTTTTCTCCTTAATTCTATTTGATGTATCATGTTTATAGATTTGCATATATTGATCCATCTTTGCATCTTTGGGATGAATCCCACTTGATCATGGTGTGTGATATTTTTAATGTTTTGCTGGATTCTGTTTGCTAGTATTTTGTTGAGTATCTTCATGTCTCTGTTCATTAGGGATATTGGTCTGTAGTTTTCTTTTTTATTATGTCTTTTCCCAGACATACTATGGGTATGAGGGTAATGCTGGCCTCATAGAAAGGGTTTGAAAGTATTCCCTGCTCTTCAATATTTTTGGAAGAGTCTGAGAAGAATTGGTATTAGTTCTTCTTTAAATGTTTGCTAGAATTCAGCAGTGAAGCCATCTGGTCCTGGGGTTTTCTTTGTCAGAAGACTTTTTATTACCGCTTCAATCTCTTACTTATTACGTATTACTGGTCTGTTTAGGTTTTCTTGTTCTTCATGATTTGATTTTGGTAATTTGTATGTGTCCAGGAATTTATCCATTTCTTCTAGGTTTTCCAGTTTGTTCACATATAATTGCTTGTAGTCACCTTTATGATCCGTTGTATTTCTGTGGTAGCAGTTGTATTGTCATGTATTGTCATGTATTGTCATGTATTGTCATGACTTTAAAGAAGGCAAGAAGAAGAAGAATTTTAAAAGTTACATATGTTCCTCAGTTGATCAAAAAAATATAAATTGTGTGCAGCATATATAGTTGTTTTCAGCAGGAGATTTAGTCTGTAACAAGCTAAATCTCTATTAATAGAAATGGCCATTAACTCCTCAGTTTCTCGGCAACTCTATGAGGGAGATAACACCATCTCTTTTATTGCTGAGTAAACTGAGGCACAAAAGAGCCATGCATCTTTACTTAAGGTTGCTAAGCTAGGAAATTTCAAACCTGGGCAGTGTGGCTCCAGAAGCTGTGCTCTTAACCTCTATATTCTGCATAACTATGCTATGAGTCATTGGCAGCCCCAGGAGTCAATTCCAACGCCAAATCCAGTACTTTCCAGTGTAATTTACTCACTAAACCATCCTTACCTCCCTTTCATTATTGTATGCTTCTTTTCACTGCACCCTGCACCAATCTTACAGTGTATTTCATCATGCTAATTTTCTCTAATTCTCCTCTATCTCTAAGTTTATCTAGTTTGCTTCTTCTCTATCTCTAAGCTTGTCTACCTCCTATGTAAAGTGCTTAGGACAGAGCCTGACATATAAGAGGGGCTCAGTAGGGTTGGTAATTGCTTATTTTTTCTGAGTCTCAGTTTCCTCAACTATAAATTGGAGATAGTCCGGCCTGCCACACCAGGAAGATGGCTCTGGAAGCCGGCACCTGACATGGAAGCTGAGCAGCTTTCCAACTCAGATCCCGACGTGATGATGGCACCCAGCAACAGGCTGCTGCAAGTGCCGAGAGCACTAGGTGGGGACAGTGCTGTGAGGGCCTTCCTGAGTAAAAAAATATAAATTGTGTGCAGCATATATAGTTGTTTTCAGTAGGAGATTTAGTCTGTAACAAGCTAAATCTCTATTAATAGAAATGGCCATTAACTCCTCAGTTTCTCGGCAACTCTATGAGGGAGATAACACCATCTCTTTTATTGCTGAGTAAACTGAGGCACAAAAGAGCCATGCATCTTTACTTAAGGTTGCTAAGCTAGGAAATTTCAAACCTGGGCAGTGTGGCTCCAGAAGCTGTGCTCTTAACCTCTATATTCTGCATAACTATGCTATGAGTCATTGGCAGCCCCAGGAGTCTATTCCAACGCCAAATCCAGTACTTTCCAGTGTAATTTACTCACTAAACCATCCTTACCTCCCTTTCATTATTGTATGCTTCTTTTCACTGCACCCTGCACCAATCTTACAGTGTATTTCATCATGCTAATTTTCTCTAATTCTCCTCTATCTCTAAGTTTATCTAGTTTGCTTCTTCTCTATCTCTAAGCTTGTCTACCTCCTATGTAAAGTGCTTAGGACAGAGCCTGACATATAAGAGGTGCTCAGTAGGGTTGGTAATTGCTTATTTTTTCTGAGTCTCAGTTTCCTCAACTATAAATTGGAGATAGTCTGGCCTGCCGCACCAGGAAGATGGCTCTGGAAGCCGGCACCTGACATGGAAGCTGGGCAGCTTTCCAACTCAGATCCCGACGTGATGATGGCACCCAGCGACAGGCTGCTGCAAGTGCCGAGAGCACTAGGTGGGGACAGTGCTGTGAGGGCCTTCCTGAGTACTGCAACAGCATGTTCACCAGTATCACTTTATCGGACTGTTTAAAGTATGGATTCAAGTGAAGAGAGTTTTTCAATTCTGACGATGATATCTCGCTTTGGAAATGCGAGCGACAAAAATGTTTTAACCCTCGTTCCAAACCAGAGTCTTTTCAGTTTGGCCAGAGCTGTCAGAATCCACCTGTTGCTGATAGAAAGAAAGTTAGCAACATAGTGGGTGTTGTGCCGCAGGAACAGAATCAAGATGCAGTGGCCACTGAACTTGATATCTTGGGAATGAACAGCATTACTGACAAAAGCAGACAATCCCAGATATACAATTGATTGCTTGCTAGAGAGAATCCTTGGAAATGCGAGCGACAAAAATGTTTTAACCCTCGTTCCAAACCAGAGCCTTTTCAGTTTGGCCAGAGCTGTCAGAATCCACCTGTTGCTGATAGAAAGAAAGTTAACAACACAGTGGGTGCTGTGCCGCAGGAACAGAATCAAGATGCAGTGGCCACTGAACTTGATATCTTGGGAATGACCAGCATTACTGACAAAAGCAGACAATCCCAGATATACAATTGATTGCTTGCTAGAGAGAATCTCAAGAGCATGCAAAAGAATTAGAAAAAGAGCTAGATGAATATATGCACAGTGGGGGGGAAAAGAGGAAAATGGGCAAGGTCATTTCAACAGAAATGACCTGTCAAAGACAGACTAGAGAACAGACTAGAAATGAACTATCAAGGCCAATATGAGATTACAGAGGAAGATTCTCAAGAGAAAGTGGCTGATGAGATTTCTTTCAGGTTACAGGAACCAACGAGAGATCAGATAGCCCAAGAAGTGAGGATTATTGGGAACAAAAAGGCGATTGAACTTCTAATGGAAACTGCTGAAGTTGAACAAAATGGTGGCCTTTTTATTTTGAATGGAGGTCAAACACCAGATGGAGTTTTTCTGAATCTCCTGAAAAACACTCCTAGTATTAGTGAGGAACAAATTAAGGACACTTTCTACATTGAAAATCAAAAGGAATATGAAAAATAAAAAAGATGACAGGAAGAGGAGAACACAAATATTGGGGAAAAGATTAAACAAGCTATTAAAAGTCTAAATTTTCAAGATGATACATCACAAAAAATGTTTGCAAGTGACACAAATGAGACCCTTGGCCTCTCTAGATGACTCAAGGAAAGACATGGTGAAATCAGGTTGGATCAGAAGAAGCCACTGAAGTTGACTATTCTCATGATTTGGACATCTTTTAAGCACATATTGGATGTTTTGAGAAATAAGTGTTCCTAAAATAACATTGTGATAAACCACGTGTATGGAAATTGCTACATTTTACTTTGCACTGATAAACATGAGAATCTAGAAAAGAGAAACTGCTTCTTTGTTTAAAATAAAAATTAACCGTATGTGGGGAAATGGATGCAGTTGATAGAAACATTTTAAAAGTCTCAAGTCTGACAAAATACTTAAAACTATATAGCATAGGACTTAATTTATCGATCTCTTGCATGTGCTAATTATTATGAGTACTACTAGTTGATAATCAGTTTTGTCCAGGTCATTATAACATGCCACTCAAAAGTTTGTTTTCTTTTTCTGATTTATTTTCGATGTGAATTACGCTTTGGTTTCAAAACATTCCATTAAAAGATCCTAAAGGGAGATATAAATTGTTAAATCTTTACAAATGTATTCAATTTTGGTTTTTTCTGTGTTCTAAGAACGCTTAAGCAATTTAAAAGATAGAGACTAAAATTAAAATAGGTTTATACTGATGGCTCTTCTCACTTATTTGTCCAGAAATAAATGTCAGAAACTTTTCAAAGAAGTATTTGTTCTTAACTTTAACTTTGTTTTTGCTGTGTTATTAATTCACTTGCTCATATACCAAGAATGTTACCATTCTTGGAATGTGAGCATAACTGACTCCATTTTAGGTCCTTACCACTTGTTATGTCTTTGTGAGAGTTTTGCCCATAAAGTTATACAGTAACTATGGGAAAAGTGGTTAAAGCAATAGATAGGAACAAGCTGCTGACCGTAACGAAGGGATGACTAAGTACCAGTGTAGCAATAAGCCAGTCTGGCCACTTGCATCAACATTTGGTGCTAGTTACATTAAGCTTGTTTACTAACTGTCTATATCAACCTGAGCTCAGCCTTGAAAAAGTGCAGAGAAGCTTGGCATATATCTTTGGGTCGTCGTCTGCCTGACCCACTACTCTGTAAGTAAGTTACCCTGTAATAAAGTTTTTTGCTTTATCATATGAAATGGCCTACTTTGTTGTTTGGCCTTGAGACATCTTTCTGTTTAGGTGGACAATCTGCGCTTGTTCCACATTCAGACATATACTAAATACTGAATGTGATCTGTATCTGTGTATTTACCATGGACATTTAAAGAATTCCCAGTGGTGGCCTAACACTGTTGTACCTTATATTAAGGAAGTTAGGTATTTAAAATGTCACATCAGCATGGTTTCGAATTATTTATTTTATTTTATTTATTTTATTTTTATTAATAAAGAAAATAAAGGTAGTTTACTTAAGATGGTCCAAGAATTAACTATAATTTGCAAAATATATTAAGCAAAAATGTATAATTCAGCAATTGTAAACTATTCTTTACAGACAATGTACTTGAAGTCTTTCAGTAGTTCCTGAAAATATGGTCATTGAAGTTGGACCTATGAGGAAAATGTTTATTAGTTGCTTTTTATGTATAAAGAATGCAAAAATAAAATTAAATTTTGGCAGTCCTTAAATAAATAAATAATAAATACGTAAATAAGAGATAATCCCAAGAGCATAGTATAATGGAAACTAGACAGGACCTTAGTCAGAAAGATCTGGGTTCAAATTCCAGCTCTAACAATTAGTAGCTTTGTGACCTAAGACAATTTTCTTAATATCTTTCAACCTTTTTTTCTTAATCATCAAAATTGACATAATATCCTACCTCAAAAGTTATTGGCTCATAGCTCCTGTCTCTTTCCCTCTGTCTACTTGTCTACTTATCTCACAAGATTATGAAGTTTAAATTGGATCCTATGTGTGGTAGCATTTCAACAACTGTAAAATTTTAAGCAAATATAAGTTCTATAATAACATATATGATAACAAAATAATAGATAAAAATACAAATCAGGATGAGTCACTGACATAGCCACCACTTACGTTTAGTGAAAAGAATTTTTAATGAAAACTAAATTCATGCTTTTACAATATATCTGCAAATGGTTATATTTAACTGCTCAGAAAATTACATTCATTTATTATAAAGCTATAGTTTACCCTAAGGTAATCCCTTTTTGTTTAAAAGCAAAGTTAAATTGTTCTGATTAGATATTTAATTTTTAAAAATATATGATTATTGGGTGGTGCCCAGGTTAGGAACAAATGGTGAAAGCTAAAATAACATGGTAGTAGAAAAAAGGCTGATATCAACAGGTTCTCAAATAGGGTACAGACATTTAAGGAAGATTATATCTTCTTGGGTGAGGACACGTGGACCTTTAAGTTTGTTACAGGATTTAGTTTTAGGGGCAGATTTCTCAAGTACAAGTTTAGAAAACAATCTTAGAAAACCCTCTGCTCTCATTAGAGCATATGAAGAGTGTCTTCTTTTTAAATTAGAACTCCTACTCAGTTTACTATAATTATTACCCCTTCACTCCTAACCAGGAGATCTATAGCCTTCTTCTCTGAATACAGAATTGGAATGGTTGTCTTCAAAGTTTTAATTATTCTATATGTATTCTAATTATCTTCTCCTGTTCCAACATGTTTCTTCCTAAATCTTTAATTCTAAGTGAAAGTCTGTATCCAAGTAGAGTATAAAAAACATTCAACTAAATATGAAAGCAAACATATAACAAGAAACTTTAGCGTTCACAAAAAAAAGTTGAACCAATAAACAAATTCATCAAAATTGCAGTATATAAAATCAACAAAAAAATCATTTGCATTTCTATACATTAACAACGAATGACCAAAAAAGGAAATGAAGAAAACAATTTCATTTATAACAGCATCGAACATAATAAAATCCTTAGAAATAAAATGCTTAAACCAAGGAGGTAAAAGACTTATACACTGAAAACTACAAAATATTGCTGAAAGAAATTAAAGAAGACATAAATAAATGGAAAAACATCCCATGTTGATGGATTGTTGGACTTATATTATCAAGATGTTAACAGTACCCAAAGTGATCTACAGTTTCAGTGCAATATGTATCAAAATCCCAATGATGTTTTTTGCAGAAATAGAAAAATCCGTCTTAAAATTTATGTGAATTCCCAAGGGACCCCAAATAGCCAAACAATAATCTTGAAAAAGAAGAACAAAGTTGGAGGGTTCACAATTTCTGATTTCAAAATTTACTACGAACTACAATAATCAAAATAGTATGGTACTGGCATAAAGACAGACATATAGAACAACGGCATGGAATAGAGAGCCAATAAATAAATCCTTGCATATATGGTCAAATGATTTGCAATAAGGCCAAGACCATTGCCTAGGAGGGAAAGAACAGCCATCCAAGTCTTTCAACAAACAGCACTGGGGAAACCGAATATCCACATGCAAAAGAATGAAGTTGGACTCATACTGTACAGAAAATTTAACTCAAAATGAATGAGAGACCTAAATGTAAGAGCTAAAACTGTAAAAGTTTTAGAAGAAAACAGGAGAAAATCTTCATGACAGATTTAACAATGATATCTAGGATATGACACCAAAAGCACAGGTAACAAAAGAAAAAAATAGATAAATTAGACCTCATCAAAATAAAAACTTTTGTGCATCAAAGAATGCTATCAACAGAATAAAAAGGCGACCTGCAAGATGACAGAAAATATTTGCAAATCATATATCTTATAAGGTGTTAATATTCAGAATATGTAAAGAACACATAACCTAGCAACAACCAGAAAAACCCTATTTCTTTTTTTTTTTTCCCTTTTTGTCCTTTTTCGTGTCCGGCAACGGATCGCAACCCTCAGTGTCGTGCCCGTACCGGACCGGGACCGGCAACGGGATCGCAACCCTTGGTGTTGCTCCCGCACCTCGCTCGGCCAGTGAGCAGGACCAGGTCTGTACGTGGGATCCGAACCCTCGGCGGGAGCGCCACCGCACTCCCAAGCGGCGCACTGTAGCAGTGCGCCACCAGGCTGGCCCAGAAAAACCCTATTTCTATAAAATGAACCACATACAAGTCAAGTAAATTTTCCAGGGTCACTCGGTCAACAAACGACAGGCTGGGATTTAGATATAGGTAGACTTGGCTTCAGAGTCCAAATGCTTAACTACTATTTTGTGCTATCCTTCAGGAAGTCTTTTCATCAAATGCTATTTTGACCTATAGTTTCTTTCTGAATCAAAGTTTTTAGCTTTATAATTTTTAGTTCCTCTTACTTAGCGGAAGTGCCATTTTATTTACTAATAGATATATCCATAATAAGCTTCCCTGCACACACTCAGAGATCCAGGCTGTATTTCTATCATACATGACACATATTCCCTTTTTCTTCAATTGGCTACAGATCTTTATCCTTTTCCGGAGAATATTAAATCATTTTGGCTTATAAGTTCATTAAGTACATATAACACCAAGACATTTATTATAAGTGTTTGAGTTGTCAGATATATTCTGAGATATGTGTGAAAGTGTCCATTAAGTTGAGAATTACTATTCAAGTGTCAGCTATGATTATGATTATAAGTCATTATATGGCTCCAACTTTCCACAAAACACAGCTTTCTTTTTAGGATAAATACTTCCAAATTTCTAACATTTTATAGAAGTGAAAATTCTACTGAGTTTTAAGGAACTATATATCCTTGTCCTTAGGAGCTTAAAAAGGACATAGAAATCATCTTTTCTAATCCTCTCCGTTTATAAGAAGGACACTGAGATCTAGAAAAGTGATTTCCCCATGTCACATTGCTAAATAGGAACAGACCCAGAATTAGAAAGCCCTGGGCTCCTTACCCCTAGTTTAGCATTCTTTCCATTATTGTACCAGCTCAACAAGCACAGATTGGGTATTTAACTATGTTCCAGACATGTGTTACTGAGGTATTTTAATATGTATAGTGAAATTACCTACCATTCAAACGACATGCAGTTGCCAAAATCAGTGACATGAATATAACTATGGTGCTATTAACCTGCAGAAAACTCAATACTGCTTTCAATTTGAAAGTTACAACCATAAGAATTTATCACTTTTTTATTATTAACATTTTATTTAGAAAAATTTCACACATATAGAAAAGTGAAAAAAAAACCCCAAAACAATTGAACACCATATACTCTCCATGGATATATTGTGTATGTGTATTTTTTTCTGAACCACTTAAAAATAAATTGTAAACATCATAACACTTCAGCCCCTAAATAGTTCAGCAATTATGTTCTAAGAGTTCTATATATAACCCCAATGCCATTACCATATCAAAGAAATTAATAATAAGTTCATGATATTATCTAATATTTGATTCATATTTAATTTTTCCCAAGAAATATAATTAATGCTTATTCTTTTCAAATGATAGCTCCCACCAAAGGATTACCAATATAACCTACTGAGAAGCAAAGCAAAGTTTATTGCTTACTTTGGTGAGGGAGATCACTACTTTAACCAAGTTTTAATAGTATCTTAAGAGAGGGTTGGCAAAGGCAGGATATTTATGAAGTTTGAGGAAGGTGTGGTGTAAGGTGGGTCTTTTGATGCCAGAGTGGGGGCTTCACTCAGATTGGGTAAGTTCATGACAGAATAGGTTAGACAGAGTGAGAAGCAAATCTTGAAGGGCAAACAGTATTTTGATGCTATTTTTTGTCCTGAAGAAGAGGTATTTACTCTGACGAAAGTAAATTGAGGTTGAGTAGTTTAGTATTCAAATAAATGAACTTTTGGGCAAGTTCCTGTAGTGAACAATAGAAAAAAATATTTTTTTCGATTTTATCTTCTTGGAAAAGTGTTTCCTAGAATAATAAAATTATGTTAATGAAGATAGAAGAATAGTAAAGTCATTTTTTTTTTCCTTTTTGTCTTTTTTTTACTGACCGGTAACGGGATCGCAACCCTCGGTGTTGCGCCCGCACCACGCTCAGCCAGTGAGCAGGAACCGGTCTCCACATGGGATCCAAACCCTCGGTGGGAGCGCCACCGCGCTCCCAAGCAGCGCACTCTCCAGTGCGCCACCGGGCCAGCCCAAAAAAGTCATATTAATATAGCCAATAAGCACTGTGTGTGTAGATTGGTTCAGTTTTCATTTTCAAACTAGCTGTCTTCAGAATATCTTTTATGCCTGTAGTTTTCAAACCAGGCCCCAATGAAGATTCAAACATTTAGTTTTTATGTCTTATTAGTCTCTTTTAATCTTGAGCAGTTCTAGCACCTTTTTTTTTTCATGACTTTGACTTTTTGAAAAGGCCAGAACAGTTGTCCTGCACATCATCCCACCTTTAGATTCACCACATTATAAAGATCTTTCTTTTAGGGTCTCTTCTGTTTGCTAGTTTTAGAAAATAAACTAGTTTAAATCACATTCATTGGTTCAATTTATTTGCAGATCTAGTGTGGGGCTTATTTCATGCCTGTTGGTCCCAGGGGCTCACATAATGTTGGCAGGGCTTCTGTTTTCTGCCTCCAGTTCTGCTTCCCTCTGTACAGAGTTTTCACTCTTGCCATCTGAAGACTGACTTCATCCACAAAGCTGCCAATACCCTCAGATTCATATCCTCTTGGCCTGGGAACCTCACCTAAAAGAACCTGTCTCTCCCAGCTTCTGTGTATCAGTCTCAAGAAAGGACTCTAGCTGACCCTGCTTGGGTTATATATTTACCTCTGAACCTCCCAGATAGTACCTCATGAAAATAGAGTTCTATGATTTGGCAAAGGCAGACAGACCAATGTCCAGGAAGATGGAATCTGTAAAAAGGGGAGACTATGGGAATAAATTGAAAAAAGGGAAAAACTGTGTATAGCAAAATCTAGTAGTGACCACAGTCACTGTTAGATTTTTAAAGATTACATCTATTTGAACTGTCCAGAAGATTCAAAGTTACCCAAGTTTAACATCTTTATGTGCCAGCATGTATATTGAGTTAATCTGAGAGTTATGAATTTTAAATTCATTGCTTTCATTATTCTGTCTTATTCACCCACTTTCAATGATCTTAAAACATTTTAAAACATTTTACTCACTGACTAAAATAATTTTGTAAAGCTATATAATATTTTCTGATATTATAAGTTTTCATTGCAAGTTTAAATAATTGCAAAAGACACATTTCTCATTTTTAAAATTAACTTTTTATTTTAAATTATTTTAGATATACAGAAAAAGTGCAAAGATAGTACAGAGTTCTTGTATACCCATCATTCAGTTTTAGTTTCCCTGTGGTACATTCGTCAAAAGTAAGAAGTCAATATTAGTATATTACTATTAACTAAATATACACTTTATTCATATTTCAATATTTTTCCATTAATGTCCTCTTTCTATTCTAAAATCCAACTCAGGATACTATACTGCATTTAGCTGTCATGTCCTTAGTGTTCCTTAGTCTGTGACAGTTTCTCAGATGTTCTTTGTTTTTGACAGCCTTGGCAATTTGGAGGAGTACTGGTCAGGTATTTTTGTAGAATCTCTCTCAGTTAGGATTGTCTGAGGCTTCTCTCATGATTAAACTAGGGTTATGAGTTCTGGAAAGAATATCACAGAGGTGAAGTGTCCTCATTATAGCATATTAGGGTGTATATGATATCCACACGACAACACTGATGATATTAATTTTAATCACTTGGTTAAGATAATGTTTACCAGGTTTCTCCACTGTGACGTTACTATTTTTCCTATTCCCTACTGTATTTTTGGAATTCTTTGGAAGTGAGTCACTAATTCCAGCCCACATTCATAGGGGTGGAGTATGACAAAGGTCTACCTCCTGGAGGGGGCAGTATCTACATAAATTATTTGGAATTCTTATGTAAGGGACATTTGTCTCCTCTCCCCCCGTTTATTTATCTATAATCATTATCTATATCATTTATCTATATCACCATGGACTCATTGATATGTGTCTGATACTTAAGGTTATAATTCAGTACTACATTATTTTGTTGCTCAAACTGCTCAAGCTTTTGCCATTGGGAGTTCCTAGGTTTGACTCTTGTGTCACTTTGACATACTCCATCCTTTTATTTTTTTTTGAAGAATTCCATACTTTCTGGTACTACAAGATGTTACAGGCTCATCTTATATTTCCTCAACCCTAGAATCAGCCATTCCTACAAGAACCCTAATTCCTTTTGGTGGAAAATGGTATTTAGAAACCAAGATATGGATGCTGGGAGTGCTCACTGTTACTAGTCCTTCTTATTTTAAAGTTGATATTATAAAAGTTTTCATTGCAAGTTTAAATAATTGCAAAAGACACATTCTCCTTTACTTTTTTTTATTGGTTATGAATTTTCATGGGGTACAGAGCAAATTGTCACCACTTGTGCCCAAGATGTGATGGCTAGATCCATACTGGCAGCATGTCCATTACCACAAATTGTGATTATATCCCTCACCCAATTATCCCCCCAATCATCCCCAACCTCCCTCCCCATCCCCCTTTCCCAACTCCACTGTGTATCCCTAGGTATGTTCTCTCCCTCTGTAAGTCCAATGCCCCTCTGTGGTCTTTCTTTCCTTCCTTCTTTCTCTCTTAGCTCCCACTTATGAGTGTGTGCATACAGCATTTATCCCTTTGTGCTTTGCTATAAGTTTCTCCAGGCTTATCCATGTTGTTGCAAATGGGAGAATTTCATTCTTTTTTATGGCAGAGTAGTATTCCATGGTGTATATAAACTATATTTTCCTTATCCAATCGTCCATCAATGGACATTTAGGTTGGTTCCATGTCTTGGCTATTGTGAACAGAGCTGCAATGAACATGGGAGTGCATCATCCCTTTGACATGATGATATACATTCCTCTGGGTATATACCCAGAAGTTGGATTGCTGAATCGTATAGAAGATCTATCTGTAGTTGTTTGAGAAAACTCCATACTGTTTTTCATAGTGGTTGTACTAATTTACAGTCCCATCAACAGCGTAGGAGTGTTCCCTTCTTTCCACATCCTCACCAGCATTTGTTATTTTCAGACTTTTTGACTATAGCCAGTCTAACTGGGGTGAGATGATATCTGAATGTGGCTTTAATTCACATTTCCCTGATGACTAGTGATGTTGAGCATTTCTTCATGTACCTGTTGGCCATTAGTATATCTTCCTTTGAAAAATGTCTATTCAGTTCCTTTGCCCATTTATTAACTGGGTTGTTTTTTTTTTACTGTGTAATTGCTTGAGTTTCTTGTATATTATGGATATTAATCCCTGTTGGACCCATAGTTAGCAAAAATTTTCTCCCACTCTGTAGGTTGTCATTTCACTCTGTTGATTGTTTCCTTTGCTGTGCAGAAGCTTTTTAGTTTCATATAGTCCCATTTGTTTATTTTTTCTTTTGTTGCTTGTGCTTTCAGGCTCATGTTCATAAAGTCTGTGCCCAGACCTAGTTCCTGAAGTGTTTCACCTATATTTTCCATTAGTAATTTTACAGTTTCAGGTCTTATACTTAAGTCTTTAATCCATTTTGAGTTGATTTTACTATATGATGAGATGCATGTCAATTTCATCCTTCTGCATATGGATATCCAATTTTCTCAGCACCACTTATTGAAGAGGCAGTCTTTTCTACAATGTATGTTTTTGTTCCGTTTGTCAAATATCAGATGGCTGTAAGCCTGAGGGGTGATTTCTGGGTTCTCTATTCTGCTTTTTG
>NW_007730171.1:224621-226804 GCF_000696425.1 Galeopterus variegatus
AAATATATACCATATGCATTAATTATTGAGAAGCAATACTCCATGCCATAATTCGCCTTTGCAAGTGGCATAAAAATACAGGGGCATAACACTCTGTTGGTTGTTTCCTTTGCTGTGCAGAAGCTTTTTAGTTTCATATACTCCCATTCGTTTATTTTTTCTTTTGTTGCTTGTGCTTTCAGGCTCATGTTCATAAAGTCTGTGCCCAGACCTAGTTCCTGAAGTGTTTCACCTATATTTTCCATTAGTAATTTTACAGTTTCAGGTCTTATACTTAAGTCTTTAATCCATTTTGAGTTGATTTTACTATATGATGAGATGCATGTCAATTTCATCCTTCTGCATATGGATATCCAATTTTCTCAGCACCACTTATTGAAGAGGCAATCTTTTCTACAATGTATGTTTTTGTTCCGTTTGTCAAATATCAGATGGCTGTAAGCCTGAGGGGTGATTTCTGGGTTCTCTATTCTGCTTTTTGTTTAGATGCTTTAATTATCTTTTGATCATTACTTCCACTTTAATTTCTCTTCTTCATAGTTGGAAATTTGAGGTGGGATGATTTAGCTTCTTGCTCTTTCTCGCTGGCATTTTTGTTTTAATGGCAGGTTTTGCTCTTCCTTGTGTATCCGTGATAGTGATCAGCATTATTCAGATTCCAGATGCAGGACTCCCTTGAGAATTTCTTGCAGGGCTGGTCGTGTGGTGGTGAACTCCCACAGTTTTTTTGTCTGGGAAATACTCTATTCCCCCCTCATTTCTGAAGGAGAGCCTTACTGGATAAAGAATTCTTGGCTGGCAATTTTTTTCTTTTAGTGTTTTGTATATATCATTCTACTTTCTTCTGACCTGTAGGGTTTCATTTGAAAAGTCTGCTGTTAGTCTGATGAGGGTTCCCTTATAGGTGACTTGACACTTTTCTCTTGCTGCTTTTAGAATTCTCTCTTTGTCTTTGAGCTTTGCAAATGTGACTATAATGTGTCTTGAAGAGGATCTTTTTGGGTTGAATCTGTTTGGGTACCTTTTGAGCTTCCTGGATCTGAAGGTCTGCATCTCTCAGTACACCTGGGAAGTTTTCTGTTATTATTTCCTTTAATAGGTTTTCAATACCTTTTTCTTTCTCCTCCCCTTCTGGAACACCCACAATTCAGATGTTAGAGTGCTTGATGTTGTCTGCTATCTCTCTTAGATTTTCCTCATTATTTTTAATTTTTTTTCCTTTTTTTTTTTTTTGTCTGCCTGGGTTATTTCAAAAAGATCATCTTTGAGATCCGAAATTCTTTCTTCTCTTTGCTCTATCTAGTCTGCTGTTCAAACTCTCTGCTGTGTTTTTTATTTTGTTGAGTGAATCTTTCACTTCTAGAAGTTCTGCTACACTTTTTAAAGGTATAAATCTCTTTGTAAATTTCCTTCTTCATATTCTGGATATTTTTTCTTGTTTCCTTGTGTTCTCTAACTGTGTCTTCTTTTATTTCTTCAAGCTTTCTTAAGATCATTGCTTAGAATTCCTTTTCAGACATTTCANTTTCTAGAAGTTCTGCTACACTTTTTAAAGGTATAAATCTCTTTGTAAATTTCCTTCTTCATATTCTGGATATTTTTTGTTTCCTTGTGTTCTCTAACTGTGTCTTCTTTTATTTCTTCAAGCTTTCTTAAGATCATTGCTTAGAATTCCTTTTCAGACATTTCAAGGATTCCCTGTTCTATGAGGTCTGGAATTTGAGCATTACTGTATTCCTTTGGTGGTGTCATCTTCTTGTTTGTTTGTAGTTCTAGTATTTTTTCATTGATGTTTGGTCATCTGGTAGAGGTCTTGCTTCTTCTGTTACTCTGGGGTTGGCTATAAGGATAGAGATTTCTTCCTCTATTTGCAGGCTGTACCAGTGACTCTTCTTATATTAATGTAGTCAAGTGAGTGGCAGATTGCCTGTAGACTGGCCCTGGCTGCTACTGTGGTGGTGAACTGTTCTTGTGGTGACAGAAGGTGTGGGGTATCTATATTACACCACCTTGGCTCCTGTTCTAGCTTTCCATGGCTGTAGACTGAGCCCCTGGTGCTGTGCAAGTCTCAACTCACCTCAACACCTGCTGGGCTGTGTGTGCTTCCCTTGGGGACTTAGACTGGACCCCAGTGCCGCAAGGGTCTTGGCTCACCTCGGCAGCTGCTGGGCTGTATGCACTTC
>NW_007730171.1:226988-228885 GCF_000696425.1 Galeopterus variegatus
GAAGGTGTGGGGTATCTATATTACACCACCTTGGCTCCTGTTCTAGCTTTCCATGGCTGTACACTGAGCCCCTGGTGCTGTGCAAGTCTCAACTCACCTCAACACCTGCTGGGCTGTGTGTGCTTCCCTTGGGGACTTAGAGTGGACCCCAGTGCCGCAAGGGTCTTGGCTCACCTCGGCAGCTGCTGGGCTGTATGCACTTCCCTCCCCCCGGGGCCTTAGACTGAGCCCTGGTGCCATGCAGGTCTTGGCTCACCTTGGCAGCTGCTGGGCTATGGGCACTTCCCTCTGGGCCTTAGACTGAGCCCCAGTGCCATGCAGGTCTCAGGTCACCTCAGCGACTGCTGGGCTGTGGGTGCTTCCCTCCTAGGCCTTAGACTGAGCCTCTTCTTTACATTTTAAATATAATCATGCACTGCACAATGACATTTTAGTCAATAACGGACATCACATATATGACAACGGTCCCATAAGATTATATATAATGAAGCTGAAAAATTCCTATTGCCTAGTGACATCATAGTTGCCTTAACATTGTAGTGCAACACATTACTCATGTGTTTCTGGTAATGCTGGTGTAAACAAACCTACTTCGCTGCCTGACATATAAAAGTATAACGCGTGGACTGTTTGAGAAAAGGGAGCCCCCGGGAAGGCTGTAGGATGTAGAAGTGTGAACAAGGCACCTGCCATCAGAAGCAGAAGAAAACACAGGGCACTGATGTTCCTTTGCTCTCGGCACAGTGACCCCAACCACTGGCAAACTGTGACTCCATGAAAGTTGGGCTCGAAGCAAGAAAAAGAAAAGTTCTCTCTCTGAAGAATCATGCACCCTCAAATTATTCTTAAGCTTACCTAGACTTTCAATCATACTACCCAGTTCATGGAGTCCTCCTTTCACCCCAGAAATTCTCTGTGAACTCTGCATTTTCCCACTCCAGCCAAGAATAGTCACTCCTGGCTTCTGGTCAAAATGGCAGAATAGACAGTCACCAGCATCAACTCTCTCCCACAAATCAACCAATTTACAATATTAAAAAGCAACTACAGACAAGCTGGGGCCACTAGAGCTCAGGAAAAGAGGAGGAAAGACCTACAGAGTGCATGAAGGCAGGAGAAGCCACGATGAGAGAAAGATAGAATCCCTCCTACCACTTTGAATCCTTGCTGCTTCAAGGCTGGAGCTGGTGAGCACACGGAACAAGACCTGCCAAAAGCTGCCGCTGTGTCCTTCGTAAGAAATTGCTTGGAGGCGACAGGGGAGAGGAGGGCTTTGGTGGCCCTGAGGCCAGCAGGACCACTGACAGGGTTCCTGTGGACCTACATAGGAGCAAGAGGCCACAACAACTGAAAAAAGGAGCCACTCAGAGGCCAGTGAGTCATCTCAAGGGACCAGCACACAGCCCGTCTCATGGGAAGTGTTTGGAGTGTGGGCAGTGGGGGAGATGGGCCCACCGGGGGAACATTGGGGCACAGCATGGACAGCTGATCTGCCACCCATTAGTGCAGGACCACTCAGTGGAGACTGGCCAGGAATATAGAACTGCAGGGGAAGCAGTTTTCCGAAAAGACTCAGGCCCAGACCAGAGTTTCCACACAACTCAGGTGTACCGGATCCCATGAGACACTGAAGTACCTACAAAGTCAACCATTAAAACCTGAGCTAGCTGCACAAACAGCCTTCCCCAGGGAATCAACAGCAAAGCAGCAATTTAGCTCAACCACAAGGCTCAAGTGCTGGTCCCCACAGGAAATTTCCCCATTTTAGAAGTAAGCAAAGGACAACAAATTAATTCCAGTGCAGAGTTTAAGTAGTGGGAATAGCGAATAATCCAACACAAAACTGAGAGAAAAAACAAAATACCCACAGACCAGAGACAAAGTTTGATATTAACTA
>NW_007730171.1:229698-231070 GCF_000696425.1 Galeopterus variegatus
AGAAGTAAGCAAAGGACAACAAATTAATTCCAGTGCAGAGTTTAAGTAGTGGGAATAGCGAATAATCCAACACAAAACTGAGAGAAAAAACAAAATACCCACAGACCAGAGACAAAGTTTGATATTAACTAGTAAAGGCCTCACTTCACCAAAGAATACCTATAAAACCTAGAAGGAATGGAAGCCTCCTGGGCCCTCTGACCAGGGAAGGGGTAAGGCCAGGGGCCTCAGCCATGCTCTCCAACACCCACAACCAGCCTAGCGATGACCACTGAGCCACTGAAGTAAGCACCACAGCCTCTGAAACAGGGACAGTGTGGTACCAACGGCCTTGGCCACGCCCCCCCCAACACCCAAACCCAGCCCAGTGATAACCACTGAGCTCCCACAGAAAACACCCTGAGCTCCAGAGCCAGGGCTGTGGGGGACCAATGGCTTTGGCCACATCCCCTCGACATCTGCAACCAGCCCAGCAAACAACCACTGAATCACTGCTGGAAGCCCTCTGGTCTCTTCTGCAGAAATGAGGGGGGTGCCATAGGCCTCAACCATACCCCCCCTTCTTCCTTCTCCCACCATATTTGCTTTCCCTTTCCCCTCTCACACTCCCACCCAACTGCTCCACAACAACAACTTAGAATGTAAAAACAGATGGAGCCAGGGACCGACGCCTCCTCCTGCAACCAGGCACACTTCCACAGCCACTGGGCCCATTACTCTTTCAGAAGGAGAGAAGAAATTTAGGGTTATCAGAAATGGGAGGGGGGATGGGGAGAGACTGGATAAGAGGCTTAAAGAATAAGTATGATTTTTAATAATATATATGCCAATAATATTGATTTGAACCTCAAAAATATATGTAATCAATTATGATTCAATTTTTTAAAAAAGTATAGTGCATGCAATTATGTACAATACATAGTACTTGATAATGGTAATAAGCAATGATGTTACTGGCTTACGCATTTACTATACTATACCTTTTATCATTATTTTAGAGTGTACTTTGTCTGCTTATTGAAAAAAAAGTTAACTGTAAAATAGCCTCAGATCAGTATTCCAGAATACAGGAGGTATTGCAGAAGAAGGCATAGGAGATGACAGCTCCATGTGTGTTATTGCCCCTGAAGACCATCCAGTGAGACAAGATGTAGAGGTGAAAGACAGTGATATTAATGATCCTGACCCTGTGTAGGCATAGGCCAATGTGTGTGTTTCTTAGTTTTTAACAGAAAATTTTAAAAAGTAAAAAAGAAAAAGAAAAAAATTTTTAAATAGAAAAAGCTTATAGAATAAGGATATATAAGAAAATATTTTTGTATAACCACAATATGTTTGTGTTTTAAGCTGTGTTATTACAAAAGAGCCAAAA
>NW_007730172.1:0-9208 GCF_000696425.1 Galeopterus variegatus
TCATATACATTGTATATTGACAAAATAAAAATTAAAAAAAAAAAAAATCAATAATAAAACAAGTATGCTGGCAAATTTGCTGATTCAAGTAAACCTTCTAAGAAAATAGTAAAGGAATGAGTGAATGACTTAAAATTATATTTTTATGAAGAGAATTATAAAATTGTTTTAAAGTGTTAAAGAAGACATAATGAATAAATATATCATACTTATAGATCAGAAATTAAAGATATTGATCCCTCCCAAATTGACCTATAAATTTCTGTAATTTCAACCAAAATTCTAACAAGATTTTCTCATAGAAAACTATAAGCAAATTTAAAAATTTTATGGAACAGCAAATTTTTTTTAAATTTCAAAATGATGATTAAGCAAGGGCACATCACCCAACAAAATAGCAAGATTTATTAAGCCAAATTAATTTAGAGAGTTTGTAGTGATGCATTCGTTTAAATTAATGCATCTATTTTTAAAAAAATTAAAAAATAGAGCTCAATACGGAGGTCAGAATCTGACCAATACATATAAATAAATCTGTTTCCTAATAGTGGTGGCACTGCAAATCAGTGGGGAAAAGACGGACTGTTCAAAAAGTGGCGCTGGGAGAAATGCCATATAAAAAAGGTTAAATTGGGGGCCAGCGCCATGGCTCACTTGGGAGAGTGTGGTGCTGGTAGCACTGAGGCCACAGGTTCACATCCTATATAGGGATGGCTGGTGTGCTCACTGGCTGAGCGTGGATGACACCGTGTGGAGGGTTGCAATCCCCTTACCGGTAAAAAAAAAAAAAAAAAAAAAGGTTAAATTGGATCCCTACCTCACATGATACACAAAAGTCAATTTTAGTTATATTAAAAGGGTAAATACAAAAGCAAAACATTAAAATTCTTAGAAGATACTGTCACCTCCCTCTGCTGCTGTCTGTGTGCTTGTTTGGTGCAGCCTGGCACCTCTTATGGAACACAACAGCTAAAACTACTCTGGCATTCACCTCGGTCAATAAAAAGCCCATGTAAGAAGTCACGATTGAGAAAAAGGATCAAATGAATTTGAAGTGGCAGGGCAGGCACTGTAGTGCAATTTAAGACTAAGAGGTTTATACCACTTAGTTAACTAAGGAAAACATATTGTGAACTACAGGGCTTCTTAATAAGGCAGAGGAGTTCCTGATTTGATGGGCTGCCAATCAATAAAGCAGACACACAGCAGAGCTGGAACTGGAGAACGCAGATGCCGTTCGTGTGTTCCATCAGCAGACAGGGGTGCATAATAAACAGAGAAACAACTTGCTACTTTTTGCTTGAACCGTGCCCCCATGAAAGGTGATATATGCTAAATTAGAAAACCGTGGTTTGGTTTCAACACACTCCGACTGACATGGAAGATTTTCTTTAGTCTTTTATTTTCTCCCTTCTTGATTCATTTTAATTGTACAAAAAGGAACGGATGTATGTACACAGGTATGTTACATTTTATTTTCCAAATAGACAACGATACTGTAAAAAGACAAAAGTAATACAACCTTCATTTAAAGATCTAACTAGCTTTTATTTGCGATTCTAGAATTGGGCCACACCTCATTCCTGAGAGCTGAACAGAAGAGCATTGCTTTATAGGCAAAAAGGGAGTTTTAAAAAGCAGAAACAAAGAACAGAAAATGGATTGGTCTTTTCAAAGTTAGTGTCCTCACCTCATGAGATTAAAACAGAGGGAACTTCCCTATTATACTGACTCGGGTAGACTGGAATCTCCTGTTTTCTGTAAAACTGGCCCCTTTCAAAGTTCAGTTTGATTACATGGCGCTTGGCACAAGTGACTCCATTCTGGTCTGGTCTGGTCTGCTGGGGCCTAGTGCAGGAAGCTAGTTCAAAACTATGGCCTCACATAAACTTTGCTTAACAATATGTAAAGCTGGGCAGTAAAAGAGTTACTTGGCCCATAGAAATTCTGATATGATAAATAATAATCCTGATAAGATTTCTTACTTTCAAATTTATGCAAATAAACTGTTCTAATCTGTTGGTATACAAAGAACTTTGTTAATAATGAGGAAATGTGTTCAGAGGGTAAAGTTACAAAATCTTATTGTTAATATATATTTTTAAATAAAAATTTAAAAAGCTAAACAAAAATAAAAATAAAAAAAATAAGATGCTATACTTTTCTGATATAAAGTCCTGTTTACCTTGAGACAGTGAAGATGATAATTCTGTGATTTCAAGGTCAGTTTTTGTCCCTAAGAAGCTTATGTAGTTCAGGATCCTACAGCATGCTTATCATGCTGGGAGGTTTTGTACTGTCTATGTTGTTCTTCTGTGCTGTCAGACATTAGCAGTATTTAAATTTTATTTTGTAAAGCCCTGTTCTCCTTTCACAGCCTGTGTGTTTCTCCTATTTGTAATATTAAAAATCTAATATTATTGACAGATATCTCACAACTCAGCTCCAACTACCTCCTGTGTCATCTCCTATTCATCCACCTAACAGTCTTTCCCCAGCCTCTCCCTGTTTTGACACATCCATATCTTGACACTTTCTGTTGTAGGTGATGTTGTTCATACTTTCTTACCTACGTACCTGATGTCTCCAGTATCTGGAATGCCCTCCCCCTTATTAGAGATGTATTAAAATATTTTGTATCCTCCCCACAAAGTGATTCACTGAACTCTTTCAGCAGCTGCCCCTTGATATTTTCCTTCCACTCCTTTTCACACTGAACTGTCTTAGGGCTCAGGCATATTCAGGGACCAGAAGACCCTTTCATTCTCCCTGCATATTCCAAGGCAGATGTTATCTGCCCTACCCTGAAATATTATGTTAGCTTTTAATTCACCCAGTTTTGTGTGTTGTGTGAACCACTGTGTGCCAGGTACCCTGCTAAGCTCTGGCAATACAAAGATTACCAAGGTGGCAGAGTAAAGAGGGTGGGGGGAAATAGACATTTGTGCACAGAAGCATGTTATAGTGGTCTGTGCCAGAGGCATATACAAAAGGCATGAGAGCACAGATGCTATAAATAAGAAAGATGATCAAAGGCCATGCACGGTGGGCAGGACAGTGTTAAAGACATTTCTTGCTGGTCCCAGTCTGAAGCATGTTATTGCAAAAACCCAGTAATACAGTTTCTGTTTATTTGGCAGAGAAGACAAAAAAAAAACCAAACCTAAAAAACCTTAGAACAAGTAGCATGTTTTCTGGTGGATACCAATCTTCCTGCAGCCTTCTCTTCTTGTCCAGAATCCTAGGGCAATGATGGATATCCATATGAGAACACAGCAGCTCCTCGGTGACTATGTCCAATCCCCTGTTACAGGTCTCATTGCACCAGGTCTCTCTCCTTCTTAGCAAATGTTAGTGCTGCAATTTTGAGTTTTTTAAAACATGATTACTTTATGATTTTCTATAATGCTGGACTGTAAAAGTCACAAAGCCAGGGCTATGCTTTTTTTTCCCATCTCTGTATCTTCAGCACCTAACACAATGCCTGCTACATTAAAATGCTCAATGAATATGTCTCGAAGGGAGAACCAATAAATGAGAATACTATTATCAGCTAAGTAGCTACATAAATTTAGATACCCTGTCTTGTGTAACCCTCACAATAACACTGTTTTAAATATGAGATAACAGAGTCTTTGAGAGCTGGAAAATAGCAGGCTTAAGATTTGAACCCAGGTCTATCTGACCTTGCTGCAGCCACACTCTTAGCCTCCAAGCTATACCACCTTGTAATAAGATTCATGTTCTTAATGGAAAACAGGGTTGAGAAGGCTGATACAAAAAGTTTCCAGAAACAGCAGGGGCTGGAAGCAACAGACTGAATGAAAAGTTATTTTTAGCAAGGCCATCTGACACAAGATGCAGAAATGCTGAATTACTGCTGCTTTCTATTCCACAATGATAAATTAGAAGCCACTTAAATATCTATACTAAGAAAACTGTTAATTCCGGCACACCTGTGTGATGGAATATTACCTAGTCATTAAAAGTCATGTTTTATAAGAATACGGGGAAATGTTGAAGAAGCATTATTAAGGAAAAAAGGCAGATTATAAAATATACTATGACCTCAATTTTTTAAAAGAATACATTGCATGTGTTTTAGACAACAGTACACACATATTTTAGAAGGATTTACACGAAAATGTCAACGGTGGTATTATGGTAGTAGAATTGTGGTTGATTTTAATTTTCTTTCTATTTTTGATTTCTTCCATATTTTCTATAATTACCATACATTACTTTTAAATTCTTGCAAATATAACTAATGACAGTTATATGAATAAAATAAAAGCAACTAAACCAAAAATTAACCATGATTTTTCTCTGTATAATTTTATTTAAATAATGATTTTATTTATTTATTAATAGTTTTTCTTATTTAAAATATTAAAGCAACCAAAAAGGCTTATAAGACTGAAATAAATTAAACTGCCCTAACTATGCTATGACAACATTCAAGTTGCAAATAAAATTTCCCTCTGTTCTTTCCTGCTCCTCTCTAAATAATTCTACCAAAAATGATGTTCTTAACAACTGCTCAAAACATATGTTTGCAGTCACATTAAATTTGGAGTTCTAGTCATTTGTCTAACACACACGCATGCATGTACTAAAACTCACATATACCAAAAGTATGTACAAACAAATGGTTTGCTTCCATAACATTGCCAAACATCCTGCAGTCCCTGAAGCAGCGCTAGATTTATTTTCACAGCCAATTTATGGCTTTTCAATGCCCTGGGCCCTGGCTTCATTCCCAGATTAGATCTTACCTCCTGCTAGGAGCCAACCAACTGCTGAAAATGCAGAGACTTAGAAGCCAAAAAACTGGAAAAGAAGAGTTTACAGAATGAGCCAGCTTGTCAGCTAGCCAACAGGGAGGCAGAGCAGAAGCCCCTGCCAACCATTGAGAGCATTCCAAGGTGGACCACAGAACACCTGGGACAAGCTACATAGGGAGTTTAGGGGTGAGACTGGTCCATACCTGAATCTTAACACTAACCTAACTATAATTCTTTTCATTTGATTACGTCCCATGAGTATCCTCTACCTTTTATCTCTTCCTCACATGGTGCTTTCTACATTTTCACATCCTATGGTAGTAACTTCCCCTGTTAGTAGTTCATAAAATTCCTTTCTGCCTTGTTAACTGCCCCAGTAGAACATGAGTTGGCCTGGTTGCCTCAAAAGTCTATACCTAGAGTAGAGTGTATGATGGAAAACGGTGGAGGTTCCCGGAAAGATTAGCAGCAGGATGGCTCTCAACCCTTCTACAAACTCTATGGAAATGAGAGCTCCTAGGAAGCCCAAGGGCTTTGTGAAAATATGAGGTTTATCTCAAAGTTAGTTTTCCTGTAGTCACAGATGTGGAATATTGAGCAATAAAGAATGAAAGGAATATTGAACAAGCAATATATAGATGTCAAATATTGAGCAATAAAGAGAAACAGCCTGTCCCAGGAATTAGAGGCAGCAGTTTGAAGTACAGTCCTCACACAATCCTGATCACTAAACAAAGGTGGGAGAAAAGTCTCTTCCAGTAGATTCCATGAGTTAATGCAAGGATTCTGTTTCAGGAAGGGTTTTTCCATTCAGAATGGTCTGATGTGTTACTTTACTCTGAACTCAGCCAAGGCCAAACATTTAATTGCAATACTCCCTCTCATTTGCTGAGGTGTTCTATATATCCGTTTAAAAGTAATAAATCACGAAGAATCTTTGTGGTATTAGAACTGTTTAGTGTCTGGACTGTGGTAGCAAATACATGAACCTACACAGGTGATAAAATGTATAGAACTTAATACACACATACATACCAATCAGTACAAATAAAATTGGGGAAATCAAAATAAGATCTTTGGATTGTATAGATGTCTGTATCTTGGTTGTGATATTATGCTATAGTTTTGCAAAATGTTACCATAAGGGGAAACGAGGCAAAGTGTACAAGAGATCTCCTTCTAGAATTTCTTACAACCGCATGTGAATCTACAGTTATCTCAATTTTTTTAAATCTTCAAAAATAATTTAAAAATGAAAATAACAAGCTGCCGAATAAAATATATTCTATACTATTACTTGAAAAAAGTACTTCATAACTACCTGAAATTCCAGGTTCAAATTTCAAATTGCTTGGAGTTTAGCACAGGAGTTTAGCACGTACAAGTTCCATCCACACCCCTCCTTCCTCTCAAAGCAGATTCTCCTTGGCCACTTCGCGCAGGCTCTGAAAACAGGCTCAGAGCCCTATAAATGTGACATTCTGGGTCCCAAATGCTTGGAATTAGTCTGCAGGGCAGGGAGGGGGCACTGTGGCCTTTGGGTGGGCACATCTCCCTGGTCCTGCTAACTCTTCAGATCATGCACAAGGACACAGTCAGAAAAGGGCCAAGTCAGGGGTCTCTCTTGTCAAAGTTTAAAGGGAGTATCAATCATTACCATTTTATATATAAGAAGATTGAGACAGAAATTATGCCTAACACAACTCATAACTGGTAATAGCAGATTTCTACCCAAATCTGTCGGAATCCAAGGTCATGTTGTAGCTATTATGTTGCACTACTTTCTGACGGAAAGCCTGGTTAAAATGCCCATTCTATTGTCTAAGGAGTCCACAGGGGCCTTCCTGCAAGACTTCCTGTGGGTTCTGCTTACGGCTGTCCAAATTATGAGCAGGTTGTACAAGTTGCCTTTCTCTGGACTTGTGTCATTCATTTAATGAGGAAGATTATTGAGATGAATTCTTTTCAACAGGCGTTCATTGAGAACCTACACCACTGTCGTTTAGACTCTGCTCATTATTTGCAGGGCCAGCTCATTAATCCTGATTAATTCAGATGCCAGCTCTGCAACATAAAAAACAGATGCTAAACTTATACAAAGGCATTATGCAGAAATGCATTTGTATAAGTGCAAATTATACACTTGCACTTAAAGCGTTACTCTTTATAATGGAGTAACACTTTTGCTCATTATTTGCAGGGCCAGCTCATTAATCCTGATTAATTCAGATGCCAGCTCTGCAACATAAAAAACAGATGCTAAACTTATACAAAGGCATTATGCAGAAATGCGTTTGTATAAGTGCAAATTATACACTTGCACTTAAAGCGTTACTCTTTATAATGGAGTAACACTTTTTAAAGACTAACACTTTAGCAAACATTCCTGAGACACTCATATTCATTTTTTAAATTATTTCCAGAAATTTCTCTCTAGTTCTCAAAGAATAAATTGATTAGATAGGATGACATATAAAACCCACCCTTTTTTCTCCCAGGTAAGGAGATGGAAAAGAGATAGACAAAGGAGAATAACAGGAAGTTTAACAGTTAGAAATACTTTTTAATTTGTCAGCTACTGTATAGTCCTCCCAGAACCTCTCACTTCTAAGCTTAAATAATAATAATAATAATGTCAGATATATCTTTGCTCTTTCCAATATCGCAGTCTGTTTCTTCAGGTGTCCACAGTATTTCCTGCTGATTGAGTGGTTTAGACAGAGTTCGTATAACTTCGTATAATGTATGCTATACGAAGTTATTACGCTCAATTCTATCACAGTGGTTCTAATAACTGTGAATAAATCTAATAACATAATTCATCTTCATAATATTAATTTATTTCCATCCCAAGCTCAGAAACATTCAATGCATGCAGGGTAGATTCTTACTTATTTAGTATGGCCTTCAAGCTTCCTGATATCCTGATACCCTGTTATTAGTTTCCTATTGCTGCTTTAACAAATCACCACAAATGGAGTGGCGTAAGACAATATAAATTTAATCTCTTACAGTTCTGGAGTTCAGAAGTCTAAAACCAAGGGCTGTGTTCCTTTAGGGGAGAATCTGTTTCTTTGCCTTTTCAACTTCTAGAGGCTTCCTATATTCCTTGGCTTGTGGCCCTTTCCTTGTGTCATTCTGACTTCTGGCTTCTGTCATAACCTCTTGTTCTACTCAGTCTGATCTCCTTCCTCCCTTTTATAAGAACCTTTGTGATTACATTGTGCTTCTGTGGATAATCCAGGAGAATCGCCTCCTCTCAAAATCCTTTATTACTTCTGCAAAGTACATTTTGCCATATATTCATAAGGTAACAGCCACAGATTCCAGATTGGACATGGATGTCTTTGAGGGTCCATTATTCTGTCTACTGGCACCTGCTGATGATTCTAGACTATCTTCCACTGTATCACTGTCTGCTGTAGTCAGGTGCTTCCAATTGTTTTCCCATGGATAGACCTTGTGCATTTGCATCTCAAAATCTTTGCTCTTAACTCTTCCCGTATACTTAGAATACTTTTGCCTATTGATACCAGGAACTTAAATTCTACTCATCCTTTCCAGTCTCAGCTTTCTTTTCTCACTACCCCAGCCCAGTGTGATTTTCTCCCTCCCGACTTCTTCTAATTGTTATTTTATATACCATGTGGGGAGGAAGGCATTTACTAGACTTTATCTTATATTGTTGTCACAATCATGATCATGAAACAAATTTTAAATTAGAGCCTACTATAAGTAAAGCATTCATTTTAGATGTTAAGGGAAATACAGACATATTTAAAGGTGACTTGTGACTTAGAATTTATAATCTGATTAGAAATTTAAAAAATATTCATTTATAAAATGGAGCTATTTTCATTATAAGATTGATTTGATTTGCAAATAAAATATAGTTTGTAAGGTACCTCATTCATACTGGAAATTCAAAGTTTTCTACATGATTTTTGACATTAAAGAAAAGTCTAGGGGCATCCAGAGGACTCAGAGAGAACATTCAGTCAGAGAAGGCTACATGGAAAAAGTGGGATTTGAGTTAGATCTTGAAATCTGGATATAATTTGGTCATTGGTGATAGTAAACAAGGTCCTTCTCACAGGAGTTTGGTTCCTAATGATGTACGCAGATAACCAGTTTGGAGAAAACATGGTAGATTCCTACAACAAAGGCTTAAAATATAGGCTACAGAATTTGAAGGCCTGGCTAAGGGTTCATCCTGTTGTCAGAGGGAGTGAGTCTTAGTCGAAGCCTTCATCGTTTCTTACCTGTGCTATTAAAAGCTCTATAAAGATAGGAACTGTGTCTGTCTTGTTCATTTCTGTATCTCTAGCATCAGTGCAGGGCTTGGCACATACTAAGCACTCAGGAAATGTCTGTTGAATAAAAAGAGAAGCACAGGAAACTAATTGCTATGTAATTTCTTTTTC
>NW_007730172.1:10208-12832 GCF_000696425.1 Galeopterus variegatus
TGTAATCAGGGAGGGGTTTGGTGCTGGTGTGGAGGAGTTTCTATTTTTCAGAAACCATGAGGTTTCTCATAAGGGAAAGGCTAGTGGCCATTTTGTGCTGAGTATGTGTAAAATGGCCCTGGTCATGTTCAAGATGGCCCTGGTCACGTCCAAGATGGCACTGGTCATGTCCAGAACCTATCATTCCCACCTTTTAAGTATAGGGAGAAGGGAAAAGGGGCAGAGGTCTCATTCTTCTGAAGCTACTTCCTGCTGGGGATGGGCAAAGATATGAAAAAATAAAAGATTTATGTTGGTGGATAAAACTATTAGGTGAGGGGGTATTGGTTTTGTGTGGGGAGGCTGTATTCTTCTGGGGGAGGGTCGCTGATTCTGAGGGGCTGATATCCTCCTCCCATCAAGATTTCAGCCACCTTTTGATTGGTGAAGGCCTGCATACATTCCTGTAAGGAACTAGAGAAACACCAAAAGAGGCAGGGACCAAAAAGGATAAGTCCCATCATGGTCAGGGGTCTGACGTGCTTTGTCCTGAAGTCCTCCCCCAGTGCTATAGCCTAGGTGAGTGGTTTGGGTGAAGCAGAAATGTTTTTGTTGGGGGGGGCGGGCACTGGAATCCCACAGAGTCCCCTTTGGAAAGAGCTATCTAGTAGTTTTTACCCCATAAGAACATGATGTGGCAGTTGTCTGGTCATAGCACGTTGTGGGAATGTGCGTCAGGGATGTGAATGTGTCCTGTAGGGTTCCCCAAGGATTCTGGGCGGCAGACCCGGGAGGTTGGAAAGTGTCCTTCCACCCACCAAGAACTCGTTTATACATTGTGAGCAGGGTGTGGCATATGTCTCTGTAGGAAAAGAAGCAAGAGGAAGGGAAAAGGCGAGCATTCAGGGACTGAGAGGTTGAGAGGGTGCATAGTAGGAAAAAGGAGTAGAGGGTAACCTAGTCGGGGGTGTAATCTCAGAGGGTGCCCTGCCAGGCTAATTCAGTGACCCACTCAAGGATGTCTTCAACACTGGAGGTAGCGGGTTGGGACCAGTCTTGGGGCAGCTCCTGTGTGAAGGACGTGAAGTGGGTCTGCAAGAGTGAGAGGATAATCACCAGGGAGAGATCATCCTTCTTCTGGGATTGGGGGAGAGTGGAGGTCCTGGAGAATTTCAGTTTTGTGGGTCCTAAAATGGACGAAGTGTAAGGAGATGTTGGGTTGGGGGTTGAGCAGAGGGACCCCTCTGGCTTGGTGTTAACAGATTCTTTGGATAAAGTCTCAGGTACTAGTTTTACCAAGGATAAGTGATACCAAGGGGCCTTTCCTAGTACCTTTACTGCCATGGGGGTGGTGAGAAGTGCCGTAAAAGGCCCTTCCCAGCATGGTGAGAGAGGCTTTGGGATTTGGGTTTTAATAAACACTTGCTGTCCCAGGCTCAGTTNTATATCATAAAGAAAAATATTCATATACTAGGAATAAGATAGAGGTTTTTAAACTTCTTTTACAAAATATTCATTCAGAGTTGGAAAAGATACATCTCATTAACTGTTGCTAAAAGATTATTGGATACTCTAAAGCTATACTGTACTTATCTATTTCACTTTGAAATCCTCCTGCCTGTTGTCACTCAGCCACTTATCTACTATTTTATATATTCCCATGATTTATGTATTAATTTCAATTAGTGGATTTAAATTTAATAATCTAATGTTGTAGATTCTCTTAAAAACAGTATGCCTTTTGTAAGCAGATATTTAATAATAGAGTCACTTCTTTTTGCTGCTAATTCCTACAAAGTTGATTATTTAAGTATGGGTGTAGAACAAAATGGTCGTAAATTACAACATAGAATATTATGCTCTGAACTATAGAAAACCAGCTTTGTTTAGTTAGAATGAATTCCTCTCTCTCAGATGTTAACAGGATGTGATTGTTCTGTCAAATGCATAACTAAAAACTTGATAGTTTTTAACCACGAAATGAAGTTATAAATGTAACTATATATAATGATATTAAAGGGTTCATCTCATTATTAAACTTATTAAAGCATATCTGGACAAGCTATATGATTGAAATTTCACTATGCAAAAAATTCCTAAAGTACACATTAGAAATGGAATTAATACTAATTTATTCTAGCTACAAAAAATATTTTAATCTATGGAAACATGGCCTAATTTTTTTTAAAAGTCCTGTTAGAGTGAGCTGGGCTGAAGCCATTTTGAAACTTAAAACTGCATGGGCTGTAGGCAAATTTTAAAAAGTTTTTTTTCTTGTCAAGCCCTCTCTGAGTTCCCTCTTTTCCCATGCTTATTGGATATTTGGAACCATGGTTATTGAAAGAAAGTGAGCTGAAATGCCAGGTACTGATCAAGCTTTATTAAAGGAAGAAAATCTGCCAGGCTGAGCTCAAAATGAGGACCGTTCCAGGTGTGGGCGTGGGAGAGCTTATATAGACTGTAAGGAAGGCTAATGTAATCAGGGAGGGGTTTGGTGCTGGTGTGGAGGAGTTTCTATTTTTCAGAAACCATGAGGTTTCTCATAAGGGAAAGGCTAGTGGCCATTTTGTGCTGAGTATGTGTAAAATGGCCCTGGTCATGTTCAAGATGGCCCTGGTCACGTCCAAGATGGCCCTGGTCATGTT
>NW_007730172.1:13759-16700 GCF_000696425.1 Galeopterus variegatus
GCTTTGCGATTTGGGTCTTAATATACACTTGCTGTCCCAGGCTCAGTTTAAATTCTGAGGGGGTGGTGGGGAAAGGATGAGGTAATAGAAGGTTGGCCTGTTCCTGGAGAAGATCCCTAATGAGTGAAAGAGTAGGGAGATACTGGCCTAAAGGTGCTGAGCTGGAAGGGAGAGGTGTGAGAGTGAAGGGCCTACCGTGCATAAGTTCAAAGGGGCTGAGGCCTGTGGGCTTGCAGGGGGCAGCTTGCAAGCGAGTGAGTGCTAGAGGGAGAAGTTGGGTCCAAGGGAGGTGAAGTTCCATGGACAGCTTGGTGAGGTGATGTAATTGGCTTTTTCTACTTTGCCTTGGTGAGGCTGGTATGGTATATGTAAGTCCCATTTGATATGTAATGCCTGTGCTGTGAGTTGTATAATCTGGGAAATAAATGCCAGGCCACTGCCAGACTGGAGGCTGGTGGGCAAGCCAAAACAAGGGATGATTTCTGAGGTAAGAGCATGCATTACTGCTGTAGCATCCTCTGAAGTGCAGGGAAAAGCCTCAATCCAACCTGAAAAGGTATCAACTAAGGTTAGAAGATAGTGTGTCCTTTTGTGGGGAGGCATTTGAGTAAAGCCAATTTGCCAATCCTGGCCAGGAGTGTATCCTCTGGCCTGGTGGGTGGGAAAGGACCGAACTTGGAGGCCACCTTGATTGGAGCAATGAATACACAAAGGACAATTTTGAGTGATTTGTTTAAGTAACTTGGCCATGTGGGGAGGATAATATAAGGGCTGAAGAAGGCATAGTAGGTGTTCATAGCCTATATGAATAGAATTATGGAAATCTAAAAGGATTTGCTCAGCTTGAGTGGTAGGGAGGACATAGCGACTGGAGAGAGTGTACCAGTTGTCCCTCCTCTGTGCTCCCAACTGTTGGAGGTGTTGTATTTCTTGGGGTGTGTACTGGGGTGAGGGCATAGGAGCTATGAGAAGGACCTGAAAGGGAGAGGAAGAGTGGGGGCCGGGTGATTGAGCAGCCTGTTTTGTGGTTAGATCCACCAGTTTGTTTCCCTGGGCTCTGGGGTTGTTGGAGGTTTGGTGTCCTCTGCAGTGTATAACCCCAACCTCCTTTGGGAGTTGCGCAGCCTCAAGAAGTATCTTGATAAGATGTCCGTATTTTATTGGCCCTCCCTGAGTGGTCATGTATCCTCTCTCCTTCTCCTCTCTCCTATGGCCGTGCAGTAATGTAGGATGTGGTGAGCTTTCTTTGCTGAAAGGTTGGCTGCTGCCAAGGTCTGTAAACAGGGGGCCCATCCTCGAGCTGTGGTGTCTAGTTTTTCAGAGAGGTATGCAACAGGGAAGAAAATATCTCCTGCCTCTTGTCCCCAAACCCTGACTGCCAATCCTTGGGTTTTGGTGACGTATAGGATAAAAGGATGAGGTAGGCTTGGGAGGGACAGAGCTAGGCCTGCAAGGAGAGCAGCTTTTAATCAATGGAAGGGAAAATGAATGGGCTTTGTGAGATCTAAGGGAATGGCAGGATCCCCTTTGGCTGCCTCGTAAAGTGGTTTTGCTATCATGCCAAAGTTGGGAATCCACATGCAGAGATATCCTGCAAGCCCCAGGAAAGAGAGAATTTCACTCTTTGTGGTAGGAGTTGGTAGTTCAGAAATTAAACTTTTGTGATCCACCATTATTTCTCTCATTTTGGGGGTGAGGTGGACTCCCAAATAGATGACTGAGGGGAAGAAATTTGGGCCTTGCTGGGGGACACTCGATATCCCCTGGAGGACAGGAAATTAAGGAGAGCAACAGTGTGGGTTTGTGAATCCTCATAGGAGGAGCTACAAAGGAGGAGGTCATCCACACATTGTATTAAAGTGCTAGAGATTGGGGGAAGTTCAGGTAAGTCTTGAGCTAAGGCCTGGCAGAAGAAGTGGGGGCTGTCCCAAAACCCCTGAGGTAGTACTGTCCAGGTGAGTTGTTGGGAATGATGTGTGTCAGGATCAGTCAAAGTGAAGACAAACAGGTTTTGACAGGAAGGGTGTTAAGGAATAGAAAGAAAAGGCAACTTTGAGGTCAAGTATAGAGAAGAAGCATGTTGTTGTTGTTATTGTGGATAGAAGAGTATAGGGGTTAGAAACGATTGGGGTTATGGGTAAAACAGCCACATTAATGGCCCTGAGGACTTGAACTAAATGGTATAAGCCATTAGGCTTTATAACCAGAAGGATGGGTGTATTAAAAAGTGAGTGGTTAGGCCATAAGAGATGAGAAGAAAGGAGTTTGTGTATGATGGGTTTTAAGCCTATTAGGTGTTTGTTAGCAATGGGGTATTGTGGGACATTAGGGAACAAAGAGGGGTTTCACAACATAACAAGGATATGGGAATGTTGCATAGCAACGAAGGGAGAAGAAGTGTCCCATACTAGGGATTAACCTTGTCTGAGGGTGAGAGGAAGGTGGAAGCCTCAGGGGCAAGGTCTGGGTGTGGCCTGTAACAGCAGTGTTGTACCTGGAGTTAAAGTTTTTATGGGAGAGTAGCTTTGATTTGGAAAATAATGTCCCCTCCCAGTAAGGGGGTTGGGCATTGAGGCATTATTAAAAATTTGTGTGTGAATTGGGTGTGATGTAGGGTGCAGGAAAGGGGTTGAGTGATCCATGGGTGGTATTCTGATCCTGTGACTCCTACTATTGTGATAGAGGATGGGATTGTTGGTCCTGCATATTTAGGAAGGGTAGAATAAGTGGCCCGTGTATCGATGACAGAGAGATTGGCTTACCTGCTATGAGGTAAGTTACTCTGAGCTCATGTGTGATGATCTCTGTGGGGGCCTTGGGCCCTGGGTATCATCAGTCCTCCTCCTGGGCAAAACTGAGAAGCTCCGGTAGGGACAGCTTTGGAGCTAAAGGTTGTGGGTTAGGGACTGGGCCACTCCCTCTCTGGCAAGTGGAACAGTCA
>NW_007730172.1:16853-19248 GCF_000696425.1 Galeopterus variegatus
TGGGATTGTTGGTCCTGCATATTTAGGAAGGGTAGAATAAGTGGCCCCTGTATCGATGACAAAGAGATTGGCTTACCTGCTATGAGGTAAGTTACTCTGAGCTCATGTGTGATGATCTCCGTGGGGGCCTTGGGCCCTGGGTATCATCAGTCCTCCTCCTGGGCAAAGCCAAGCAGCTCTGGTAGGGTTGGCTGTGATGCCAAAGGCTGTGGGTTGGGGACTGGGCCACTCCCTCTCTGGTGAGTGGAACAGTCGTCCCCCCACCCCCCAGTGATCTGGCTGTTTGTAGTGAAGACAGGGCCCAGAAGGGGACCTGGGGTTATGACAGGCCCATGCCCAGTGGCCTGGTTGACCACATTTGAAGCAGTTCCGGGTGGCTTGCCCCTTGAGGCAGCTGGCTTTGGAGTGTGTGAGCCTTGGATGGCATTAGCCAGGAGTTGGTATTTGGCCTGATCTCTTTTATAACGATCCTTCTCTTCCTCCTCTTCCCTATTGTTAGAAAACTTGAAAGCTGTGTTGAAGAGGTCTTGCTGGGTTGTATTTGGACCATCCTCCAGTTTTTTAGTTTTTTCTGTTTTTGAATGTCAGGGGCTGATTGGGTAATGAAATAAGAGTGTAAGAGGGCCCTGCCTACGGCAAGTTTGGGTCTATATGTGTGTATTTATGTAGGGCCTCAGAGAGGTAGGATAGGAACTCACTGGGATTTTCAGTGGATCTCTGTGTGATTTCTTTAAGCTTGTCATAATTGACAAACTTGTGAGTAGCTTTTTGGAGGCCATAAATCAAGTGTGTGATCTCAATCCCCGTGGCCAGCCTGGTAGTCCCAATTCGAGTCTGTGCAAGGTACAGCAATGGCTCCCACAGGCCACCTGTTATTTTGTGCATGTACCTCATCTGCCTGTTGTTGGGCTGTTATCCAGACATGTTGCCTGTCCTTGGAGGACAAAGTAGTAGTGTGAATCATAAAAGTATCATGCCAGGTGAGATCATAAGACTGGGTGAGATATCTGAATTCCTTAAGATATGTGTCCAGTTGGGCGGGAAAGATCCCAGTCATTTTTCGATTTGGGAGAGATCAGAAAGAGAAAAGGGGATATGCACCCAGTCAATTCCTTCCATCCCAGCCACCTTACGGAGGGGATATAAAGGAGCTGGAGCTGAGACGAGGTTGTTACTTGAAGAACGGGGAGAAGGAGGGGGGTTAGGCAGTTGAGGATGAGCATCTCGAGGCCAGGCAGGGGGAAGAGAGGGAAAAGGTTAAGGGTCTAGTGAAGGATCTGGAGCATAAGGAGGTGGTCGGGGAGCAGAGTGGTCTGATGGATCAAAAGATTGATCCGAGTCCGGAAGGGGAGGTTGAGGATGAGCTAGGAGAATTTGAGACATAGGACAGTTTTGACAGAAGGACATGATCAAAGATAGAAGAAGGTTTGAACATAAGGAATCTCTCCAACGTTGCTGTTTTGGTGGCAAAAGCTGTCTAAGTTTCTGAGAGTATCTAAATCAAGAGTTCCATCTTGTGGCCACTGGGATCCATTGTCTAGTTTGTACTTAGGCCAAACCTGATTGTAAAACAAGGCATTCAGGTTTAATATCTCCCTGGAGGCCAAGAGGTTGGCCAGGAGACAGCCCAGAGGCATAGAGCACGGATTACAGTAGAAAACAAACTATTTAGGTTTAATGTCTCCCTGGAGCCTGAGGGGTAAATTGGCTAGAAGATAGCCCAAGGGCATAGATCGTGGAAGTTTGGATTGTGAGGATCCTATTTAGAAGGTGAAAAAGGGGATGATCAGTCCCATTAGAAGAAGGGTAACACCAAGGAGTGTCCTCTTTGATGCACACCTTCTATTTGAGAGCCACTGACCAGCTTAGAGGAGCATCCTCCAATAGCAGGGGGGCATAGGAGGGGTTCCCTCAGCCAGGCGCCTGGGCTTCAGGAGTGAGAGGAGGGAGAGAGAGTCAGAGGAACATGAGGAGGTAGGACTGACCCACTGACTCACCCTGAATTGAGGCCATGTTGGGTGCATTGGTCTGAAACAGCAAAGGGAGAGTGTCCTGGAGGTACCCAGTTTGGCAGGTCTGGGAAGGGTGGCCAAGGGCCAATCAACCCAGGTGGGGATCATCCAAGAACGCTGGCCAGAACCCTTCCCGGGTTTTGGCACCAAAATGAAAGAAAGTGAGCCAAAATGCCGGGTACTGGTCAAGCTTTACTAAAGGAAGAAAATCTGCCAGGCTGTGCTCATAATGGAGGACAGCCCCAGGTGTGGGAGTGGGAGAGCGTATATAGACTGTAAGGAAGGCTGATGTAATCAGGGAGGGGTTTGGTGCTGGTGTGGAGGGGTTTCAGTTTCTCAGAAACCACGAGGTTTCTTGTAAGGGAAAGGCTGGTGGCCATTTT
>NW_007730172.1:19868-20545 GCF_000696425.1 Galeopterus variegatus
GGGGTTTCAGTTTCTCAGAAACCACGAGGTTTCTTGTAAGGGAAAGGCTGGTGGCCATTTTGTGTTGAGTGTGTGTAAAATGGCACTGGTCACGTCCAAGATGGCGCTGGTCATGTCTAAGACAGCACTGGTCACGTCCAGAACCTATCAGTTATGGGGCAAGATTACATTATTTAGATAAATGTATAGTTGTTTTCCAGCCAGCCTAAAGCTGCAGACTTGCTTATACTACCCAGACCCTGAGACAACAGCAAAGACGGGAACAGAAACAAGACAGAGTATTTGTGAGACTTTGCACCTGACCCCTTGTGCATCCCCTCCCTCCTGCTTTTCATTTCCCACGTTCCATTCCCTCAGCCCCCTCTTTAAAAACCCTTCGGTAAATCTGAGTCTTTGAGATGGCTTTAAGCTTGGCCATTCTCCTTCAGGTTTACCTAATATCTCTCCTCAGGTCACTGGTATTCCTGCATAAAAGCTGACTTCTATTTTCACCAACAATGACTTTTGAATGGTTTGCTTTTGTCTGGGAACTGGCAGCCAGATCTGTGCACCTGGTGGCAGTCCTACGCATCTCACTAAGGAATGATATAAAATAATTGTGCTTGTTATGTTTAATAATTAATTAAATATATTTAGAAGAATTATGTAACAATTGTACTTAAAATGTCAATTTTTTT
>NW_007730172.1:21306-33919 GCF_000696425.1 Galeopterus variegatus
AAAGTTTGGAACTGATAGAAGAGATCAGAGCTGGATACATACATTTGGATTCATCAATAACAGATGATATTTAAATCCATGGGACTAAGAGAAACCACCTAAGGAGCGATAGTGAATAAAGAGAGAACTCTTGACTCTATTTGGAAGGACTCCATCATGCTGGGGTCAAGTAGAAGAGGAAGACCCGGTAAGGAGGCCAGGTGTAGCCAGTGACGTAGGAGGAAAACCAGGAGAGTATAGATAGCATCACAGGGGGCAAGAGAAGAAAGCTTTTTCAGACACATTCATCAGTGATTATCTTAACCATACTTTCTAGGCCTGTACCTGAAATGTGCCATTGATAGCAGAATAAATAAATAAAAAGGGTTTTTTAAGTAAAAAATTATAACAAAGAATAATTTTGTAAAGGGAAAAAAGAAGGCAAAACAAACAAACAAACAAATAATTTGGGTAATGATTAAAGGGACATTTAACCCCCTTATTTATTAACCAGAGGTTAATGAACAATGAAGCATGTGATTTTCTAACATTTTGTGGAACAGAGACCAAAGAGAAGGTCATAAGGAAGCTGTTCCCAGATCTCTCAGTAGGCTGGAATCTCAAAGAACAAAAAAAAGCAACTTTGTTCACCTGCACAGAGTAGTTACTTGAGCTCATGAATAGGTCAACCAATTACAAGTTTAATATTCAGAANAAAAAAAAAAAAATCATGGTGGTTGATATATGGGGAAAGAATGAGAAAGAGGCTAAAGAGTGAAGCAGAGAGACTGGCTGAAAGGCAGTTGTAGCCTTCATGAGAAAGGACAGTGGTTTGGACTGGAGTAGTGGCGAGTGGAACTGAGAAAGGGAGAGGATGTGAAATAGAGTTTAGACTTAGAATCAACAGAACGTGCTAATAGGTTTGATATGGACCATGTCAGTCAATGACTCTTGAATTTTTGTTTTTGTTTTGTTTTGTTTTGTATTTTGATTGAGCTATTGAATGAATAACATCATTTACTCAATTAAGAAGCATGGGGGAAGAACAGACTGAGACATCAAGAATTCTATTTTACATATTAAGTCTGGATTGCTTATCAGACATTTAGACTACTGAATATAAAAGTTTGGAACTGATAGAAGAGATCAGAGCTGGATACATACATTTGGATTCATCAATAACGGATGATATTTAAATCCATGGGACTAAGAGAAACCACCTAAGGAGTGATAGTGAATAAAGAGAGAACTCTTGACTCTATTTGGAAGGACTCCATCATGCTGGGGTCAAGTAGAAGAGGAAGACCCGGTAAGGAGGCCAAGTGTAGCCAGTGACGTAGGAGGAAAACCAGGAGAGTATAGATAGCATCACAGGGGGCAAGANGCACAGAGTAGTTACTTGAGCTCATGAATAGGTCAACCAATTACAAGTTTAATATTCAGAACATGAGAAAAAGACACGCCTCCCCCCAAAAAAGCAACATATGAGTGAGATGAGAGTAGCACCCCTCTCTCTCTTCACTACCCCACTCTGTTACCATGAACATGAAGCAACTAGACAGTAAATATCACAAGGACAAATGCAAATTAAGAATAAGGAAAGAGATTTTCTCCCCTCCTTTTGCTTGGAGCATTTACTTTAGAAAACTTATCATTGTAAGTCCTTTCTCCTCTCTTTGAAATGCACGTAAATCCTTTTGAAGACTAAATTGGCATTCTGCCAGCTTTATGCTGTAGGATTGTCTTTCTCAAAGACCTGGGAGCCATTTCTTTGAAATGTAAACATCAAGGGAGATAGAACCACTATCTCCCAATCTCTGTGGGAAGGTAGTGGCTTTATGGGGGGGGCACCTTGCTCCAAGTTGCTAAATTTCTTCCTGTCATAAAGATATAAGAAGTGTGGGTTTCCTCTGGATAATTGAGACCGTCACCTCAACTAACAGGTAAAGTTACGAGGAACTGTATGTGACAAATAGTGCTGTCAAGTCCTCTTGAGTAATTGTTTATCTTGAAAACACATATGCAATGGGGTGTATCTGCTTGACTCCATAAAAGGGTGAGATTTCTTTCTGTTTTAGCAATCTCTTAGTGGATTACTTGTGATACACACTACATTGTGTTTTTACTACTGATCCAATAAAGAAAGTGTTTTGTTTTGTTTTTTCTACTACCTTTGTGGAGAGGATTTCTGGGTAAGGAGAAGATTTTGTTCTAAGTTGTATTTCCCCAACAATACCCATTTACCATTTAAGTTAACCATCTGCCTTAATTAAAATTAAAAACAAAAATTTCTCCTATTTGCAGAAAGAGTTTCCTACCAAGTGATAAAAGAAAAATTTAAAACCTGCAAGTGAAGCTAGATTACATACAAGAAAAGTTTGAGGATTTTCAATGCATTGATCCTGACCAGAAAGCTTTCTATATTCTTTCTTTCTGAACTAATTATGTGATGTGAAAATAAATATCTGTGTTATATAATAAAATTAATTATGTAGCAAAATAAAGACATTTAAGTGAAAGAAAAAGTACATTTTAAATAAAGTCAGTTTTATTTGATAATTAAACAAATACATGTTGAGTACTTCCTGTGTTCCAGTTGCTGAGTATGTAATGGGTTAACCAAGGGACTGAGACAGCCTCTATTGCAAAGGTGCTCATGTGGGGAAAATAGGATAATTTAGTCAAGCTCCCTTGGCTCAGGTCTGGTTGGGGGTGGAGCAGTACATTTCTTGTAAACAAGTTGTGTGTGGGTAGAGTTAGTGCACATATGCACCCATGTATCTTTTTAGTTTTGTTGCTATTGTGTGTTCTTCAGTTTGTGAAGCAGAGCTGGCCAGCAGAGCTCCCATCTAAAAGTAGAGCATGTTTACTCTGCCAGCAGCTGCTCAATTTTTCTTTGGACTTTGCCCGTAGCAGTTGAGTTTTGGAGTTTCTCTGTGGAGTGCTTAGTTCATAGTGTTGTGTGTGCTGAATAAAGACTATTCCTTCTTCAACCAAGACTCCAAGTACCTTTTTGCTGGTTACCTAGATCATAGACCTGCATGTGAAGGGTTTGTGAACAGGCTCGAGGGGTCTGTGAGCTCAAGACACTAGCCCTAGCTCTACAGCTCAGCATTTAGCTGGGAAGAAAACTAGTGCATCTTTAATTAATTTTGTATCCATAAATAGTAATAAATAGGAATCGTATCTGCTTGGCTCCATAAAAGGGTGAGATTTCTTTCTGTTTTAGCAATCTCTTAGTGGACTACTTGTGATACACACTACATTGTGTTTTTACTACTGATCCAATAAAGAAAGTGTTTTGTTTTGTTTTTTCTACTACCTTTGTGGAGAGGATGTCTGGGTAAGGAGAAGATTTTGTTCTAAGTTATATTTCCCCAACAATACCCATTTACCATTTAAGTTAACCATCTGCCTTAATTAAAATTAAAAACAAAAATTTCTCCTATTTGCAGAAAGAGTTTCCTACCAAGTGATAAAAGAAAAATTTAAAACCTGCAAGTGAAGCTAGATTACATACAAGAAAAGTTTGAGGATCTTTGAGGATTTTCAATGCGTTGATCCTGACCAGAAAGCTTTCCATATTCTTTTTTTCTGAACTAATTATGTGATGTGAAAATGAATATCTGTGTTATATAATAAAATTAATTATGTAGCAAAATAAAGACATTTAACTGAAAGAAAAAGTACATTTTAAATAAAGTCAGTTTTATTTGATAATTAAACAAATACATGTTGAGTACTTCCTGTGTTCCAGTTGCTGAGTATGTAATGGGTTAACCAAGGGACTGAGACAGCCTCTATTGCAAAGGTGCTCATGTGGGGAAAATAGGATAATTTAGTCAAGCTCCTTTGGCTCAGGTCTGGTTGGGGGTGGAGCAGTACATTTCTTGTAAACAAGTTGTGTGTGGGTGGAGTTAGTGCACATATGCACCCATGTATCTTTTTAGTTTTGTTGCTATTGTGTGTTCTTCAGTTTGTGAAGCAGAGCTGGCCAGCAGAGCTAGCATCTAAAAGTAGAGCATGTTTACTCAGCCAGCAGCTGCTCAATTTTTCTTTGGACTTTGCCGGTAGCAGTTGAGTTTTGGAGTTTCTCTGTGGACTGCTTAGTTCATAGTGTTGTGTGTGCTGAATAAAGACTATTCCTTCTTCAACCAAGATTCCAAGTACCTTTTTGCTGGTTACCTAGATCATAGACCTGCATGTGAAGGGTTTGTGAACAGGCTCGAGGGGTCTGTGAGCTCAAGACCCTAGCCCTAGCTCTACAGCTCAGCATTTAGTTGGGAAGAAAACTAGTGCATCTTTAATTAATTTTGTATCCATAAATAGTAATAAATAGGAATGTCTTAACTCTTGTAGAGATGATTTGTGATTATATCTACAGTTTTTCTTTTCAGTCATTTTGCTTTCATTTCATATTTTTAATGTTTTTCCAATGTTGGCCTAAAAAGAAACTGAGGCCAAATACATATAGCAAGGATTTATTGAGTCAATATTGAGACAGAATAAAGCTAGGCCTGTGAGCTGAACTGACTCCGTTTTCCCTGCAGAGGATACTTTGTTACTTTTCCACTCTTCAGCCATGTGACCTTCCAGGGCACATGATTACCCCATGGCCTGCCCTGATAAAATAAACTGAGATAGAGAGGAACAGGTATTCACTGAGTTGCAAAAAAAAACCCTACCAAAGATTTACTGTAATTGTAAAAATAAATGTACAGAACCCTGCCAAAGACTTACTGTAATTGTAAAAATAAATGTACAGATTAACCATAAGACCCCTTTAGGAATTCCTGCATGTGCACAAAGCTTCAAGGTGCCACTATCATGATCTTCGTGGGGTGATGATGATGAACACCAGTGCCATCTTGGACCTATGGAGCAGATGCAAGGATCAAAGCCCTAACTGAGCATGCACCCATGATGCAACCAGGAAGAGCAGAATGGGCCACCTCCAGTGATGCTGGCCTGCACCCCTTAACTCCTTTCCCTATAGAAGACCCTGAACGGTTCCCCTCGGGGGGCTATCTTTCCTGTAGCTAGCCCCCTTATGTGTAAGTCTATCTCCTTTTTAAATAAAGCATTACCTGCTTTACTGCTGGGTACATTGTTCATTTCTATGTCTTTGGGACCCAAAAGCCTAATTCAGTAACAATATGACAATTGCAAACAGGGATACATAGTTAAGTCACCTTGAGAAATGCTCTCCAAAGAGGGCCAGCAGAGTTTAGCATTTTATAATCACAAGAAGGATCAAAGGAGAGAGAAAGGACAGCCCTGCCTAATTATTTCATCAGTTTTTCTATTGGTTGTACGTGACATATAGATTTGGGATTGTTGCTAGGTTACATTCTACATGCAGGGATCTAGGTTAAAAGTCACAAGAAGCATTCTAGGTTATTTTACGGCTGTCTGGTGCCATTCTGCTTGCTACTAAGTAAAAATGGTCTTATGGTAATGTTTTCCAGGATAGGTAGACATAACTTATCCCAGATCACCTGAGGCAGTATGACTTAACTGACCTGGTCAGAGCATATTTTTTGTTATTACCAGTTACAATGTAAAGGGAGACCAAAACACTAAATTCTAAGCAGGAACTTAAAATTTGCTACTAAGTAAAAATGGTCTTATGGTAATGTTTTCCAGGATAGGTAGACATGACTTATCCCAGATCACCTGAGGCAGTATGACTTAACTGACCTGGTCAGAGCATATTTTTTGGTTATTACCAGTTACAATGTAAAGGGAGACCAAAACACTAAATTCTAAGCAGGAACTTAAAATGTAAAAATTTCTATATGTCTCAGTCTTTTGGGAGAATATTTGTAAGAGTGAAAATCTTGGACAGAAGTTAGCAAGATTTTCTTAATGGAAAATTTGAAATGAAAATTTAATACCAAGGCAGATCAAATTCAATCCTTTGATCATAGCTACGGTGAAAAACTGGAGGAAATATAACAAAAGGATTATCCAGGACTTCTATTTATCCTCCTGGCCCTAAATTTTATCCAGTCAAGTTGACTTTCTATTCTAAGCAAGATTTTTTTTTTCTTTTTGTCAAGAACGAAGTCGTTTGAAAACATGCATGTATCCTGAGCTAGGGCATGGGCCACTTGGATTGTTACATTTTCTAGAACTCTTAAAGACAGTGTCTGAAAACCACCTCATTTTACATGACCGGTGCAATTCTACACATTTAAGTGCAGAAAAGGAAAGGTTTTTGGGGTCTTTTATTCCTGGGTTTGAATTTTTCCCTCAATTTGTACAACCCTGAGGATGTTAAGTAACATTTCCAAATCTTTTCCAAATCTTGTGTTCTTTAATCATGGAACAGACATAAAACTTAACAATGTTGTTAGGAGAATTCAGAAAAGAGAAAATGCATAGAACATGACAAAATATGTAAAATCTCTTGTATAAAGCAGAAAATCATTAAGTGCCCATCTATATACTTTTTAAACAATAGTGAGAAAAATGGAATTGTTTTACATTTTTGAAAACCCCTTTAATGTCAGGCTTAATAAAAGACAACTAGGTTCTCATACCTTCTTCTGCATTCAATCCATTTTAATATGCTGTTTTGATTAAGTACATAAAGAAAATCTGGCCTCAGATATGTAGTTGAAAAAGAGAATAGGATTTTAGTAACCTTTTCAGGTTACTAAAATTGTGGATAGTCTTCTGTGATAGCATACCAAAAATCAAAAGATAGCCGTTCCTTAGGTTACTTGCAATGTCAAGTATGAAGCTATTATCATTGAACTTTTCATATTCTGTGGTATTAAAATTCACTAACCTATCTTGAACTCTGATTGTATCTTTACTCATACATGATTTTATAATATCATACACTTATCATTTGTAAAATATTGGTTCATGAAGTTGGGCAGATCTTTCAAAATTGACACATTTTATTATATAGCATTTTAAAAATAAATTACATTTGTTATTATCATCATCATTGGATGATGGGTACATATAGATCAATTACATTATTCCCTTTACTTGTGTACATGTTTGAAATTTACCATGATAAAAAAGTTATTATGTAATTTGAACTTTTCAATGGTGCTTATAAACTTCACGATTTTTCCTTTTGTTTCCTCTTATGATTAATAACCCCACCTTTCTTTTATTAAATTTGACAGGTTAGAAAACTAAAAAGGAGATCAATCTTATTACTATTATGGACTATACAGGGGTATACAACACTTTGATTCCTGATACTCTTCCCAAGCAGAAATTTTCTTTCACAAATACTGTCTAACAAGCTTTGTCCTTACCTTTAGTCAGAGCTCAGAAACATAAAAAATTTGTATTTAATACTATCTGTAGCTTACCAAACAAACTCTCACAATATAAGCTTAAATTTATTCAATAATGGGTTTCAATTCCAAACTTTACACAAAAGTGTATTTTTCTTATTTGAAAAGCTGGAAATTTTTATAAGTACTTTTGTTGAACTACTGTGTTGTTTCCTACAACCCAGATACTGCTTCTGTTCTCAACTTCAGCAAATAATTACAATCTAATTTTTATGTCCAAATGAAGTCAATTGCTTTTTAAACACTAGGTTAATTTATCTATTGAATTTAAAACATTTGAGGTCAAACTGAAAACTCCAAGGTCATGGGTTCAGATCCCTGTACTGAGCAGTCTCCAACCCCCCCTATAAGAAAACAGAAAGAAAGAAAATATGGCCTCCCACACTCTGTCCCTCAAATAGCAAAGCTTGTCTATTTTCTTATTGGAGGATTATTTGTTATACCTTCTAACCTTAATGTAAAACTGAGAACTAGTCAAAGATATCAGTAAAATGAGGTGGGACCGAGAAAGGTTATTGATGCTCTTTAAAGTGTTCTCTGCAGGCATCATAAAGAACTCATAAATTTTTATACTATTTAAATTAAAAATTTTATTTGAGCACATAAATCAAAAGATTTGTGCACTTCTGTTTAAAAAAAAAAAAGAATCGATTTTTAGTCCCCTCTAAGCAAGAATAGTTCCATAGCCTTTTTTTTTGTCTTTCATGACATTGATATTTTTAAAGTCCAAATTATTTGGCAAAATTTACTTCAATTTTGATTTTTCCTCAAGTTTAGAGTCAAGTTAAATGTTTTGGACAGAAATATCTACATTGGTAATGTGTTCTTCTCAGGTGCATCACATGAGGCGTACATATGCCATTTGTACCTATATTGGTGATGTCAAGCTTGATTATTTGTGAATGTGATATCTGCCAGATTTCTCTACCGAGATGGAAAGTACCTCTTTGTAATTAACAATCAGTCTGTAGAATAAGATCCTGCTTTCAAGCAGACTTTAACCCAGTGGGTTGATATTTGTTGATGACTCAAATCAGTTGTTACTATACTTTTTGTAAAATAGTGATTTTTCATTTCTCTTATGCCTTCTACATTTGATTGACATTCTTCTCTAAAGAAGAGCTTCCGCACCTCTTCCTTTTAATTTATTTTTATGATGTATAGACTCATGATTCTTTTTTATATTCAATATTTATGATCAACTTTTGTTATTATTGGTTTTCTAATAGTTCCATATCTGTCCAGTAGAAGCCCCTTTAAGCTAACTCCATTGGCCTTTTGACCTGTCTGCATTACTTCTTGAGCACTTCCCCAATGTCTGAAATTACAGACGTTCCAGGTTTTCTTTGTGTTTTTTACTTTGCCACCCTGGAATCAACTCTTTTCCCAAGGGGCCCTGAGTTCTTTTTAGTGAGAAACAGTATGTAAAGCTTGAGATTTGAACACTAGGTTTGCATGTCACTACTAAAGTGTCTTTGCTTCCAGGTACTTTCAGTGTGTAGGATGGGATTTTCTTTCAATCTGGGTCAAATCTCAAAAAACTAAGGAGCTTTTAACCAATATCTGTGTCACATATATAAAGTACCTGATATATGGTAGATGCTACTAAATTTTGGTTGTCTATCCACATATACTTCCTTTTTTTAGTGAATAAACATTAATAAATATTTTTATCACTTGCCTTGAGAAGCCAGAAAATTCAAGTAAAAATTAAAATATCAAAGTACATTAAAAGAAATATCAAAGTACAAACTTTGGAAGATGGTGAAATATCTCTCATGAGAAAAGACAGTTTTAGTTTGTTATTACAGATTGTGTGCCCATGTACACACACATACGCACACACACACCCAATTAACGCTTCCAATATATGAATCTTTAAAGAAGGGGAAATTAAAGCAGAATGAAAAGCTGAATATTTTTGACAGTGGATAATATTGTTGATAATAATGGAGACCAGCTAATGCAAAACACATATTGGTGAAATATCTCTCATGAGAAAAGACAGTTTTAGTTTGTTATTACAGATTGTGTGCCCATGCACACACACATACGCACACACACACCCAATTAACGCTTCCAATATATGAATCTTTAAAGAAGGGGAAATTAAAGCAGAATGAAAAGCTGAAAATTTTTGACAGTGGATAATATTGTTGATAATAATGGAGACCAGCTAATGCAAAACACATATTGCTTATTTGTGAGAGGGCCCAGTATTCTGACTCGATTGTAGAATTATGTCTATGATCCTCGACCATCACCGTGAATGATGTCTGAATAGATGCTGCTCTAGAATTAAGAGGATGCTTATATGATTCAGAAGATGGGCATGCATTTGGGGTTATTTGTACATGTTTTATGAATTAAATTAAAAATTTAATTAATAGAGTACTTTAATAACCATATCATAATTGAGTAGTGAGAGAAAAATTCACAATGTTATCCAGAAAGGTGCCTCTCTCAGGTGAGCAGGGATGTGGAGAAACATGAAGACCTGGGTTTGTCTCCAATACTGCCTCCTCAAGCCCCGATGTAAGAGTTAAAATATGACATTTATATATGCACTATCAAAAATGTACTAATAAAGGGAAAGCTAGCTGTTTTGTTTGCTCTGGATCCTAAGGTGCCAGAGTGACATCTGGTGGACAGACAGTTCTAATGTATCGAGCAAGACAGTATAATCTACTTGACTCCTACTTAAGTTTAAATTTAAAAAGAAAGTTGTGCCTCAACCAAGAAGAAAATACAGTACTTAACTCCAACCACAAACTATTCAGGGTAGACCCTCAAAACTGAATAATTGGATCTAGAGCTACTACAAATACTGTAAATGCACACTTCCAAGAAGAGGCATGGCTGCGAATGAAAAGAAATACTTGTGCTTTGTCTTGCTAAAGGATAATTTTTAAAAGAAGGTATAATCGTGACTTTCATACAGATATAAAATAAACCCATGTCAAATATTTTATTTAATTCATTAATTAATGATAAAGCCAGTACATATTTATAATCTGTTTAAAGGAAAATTCAAAGACCCATACTGACATAAACAGATAAGGAATGCTGAAATGAGATGGTCAATAATCAATTTCACTAAGCACAGTGAATTTGCATTTCTATGGACAGAATAATTTGCATTATTGTCAGTCACATACAACTTACTGAGTGGCAAAATAAATATATTTATTACTATATTTTATAAATAATTAATAATATTAATTTTATTTTATAGTATATTTATTTCTATAAATAAAAATATTAATTTTTATTTATTAAAAAAGGCAGAGATAACCAAAAATGGTGCCCTAGACAGAAATCATAGTAATCAAAAACAAAACGAAACAAAAAGCAATACAAAATAAAACAAAATAAATAAATATTAGTCTGGCTGGTTAACTCAGTTGGTTAGAGTGTGGTGTCCACACTGTGCCTCAGCTTTCTTCTCTGTTAAATGGGTATAGTAATACATACCTTAGAGTATTGTGGTGAGGTTTTAAGGGATATTACACTGTATCTTACAACAAGAGTACCTGATAGATAGTCAGCGTTCAATTCACGGTAGCTATTGTTACTAATAGTATTAGTAATAATATTACTATTGCTCTTAATATTATTAAAACTCTGCACATTATCACCTCTTGAAAATGCCTGAGTCTTGTAATTTATCTCACTTGATTCAACCTCAGCAAACATGTGAACATGTGCTGTTTGTTCAGTTATTCAGTGAATATTTACTAAGTACCTACCATGTGCACAGACATGGTACTGAGCACTGTGGATCACAAGATAAGAAGAAATTAAGATGCAAATTTGTAAAACGCATGCTCAGTTCGTGACACTGCCAACAGTTCAGTGTGACTAGAGCAGAAGCTGCAAGGTGAGAAGGCTGAAAGAATGGTCTATGCGGGATGACTAAAGCCAATCATGAAAAACTCCTCCTAATCAACATAGGAGCTTGGATATTTTCCCAAAGAATATGGGGAGCCATTGAGATTTTAAGCAGAAGTGTGCCATAATCTAATTCGTGCCACAGAAAATCTGGCACTCGTGAAGAACAAATTGGAACTTGGAGAAAGACAGAGGGGNAAAAAAAAATCACAGTAATCATTTTTTTGCCCCTCAAAGTCCTTTATTACTTTTTCTGCTAATTATTAATCAATAATTGTTTATTAAACATGTATTATAACCAGTGCCAGACTAAGTAAAGGAGGAAAAAAAGAAAGTTACACAGACTTAAGAAACTTAAAACACATTCGATAAAATGAGGAAAATGTCTAAGACATATCCTTTGTAATTTCAACAAGTCCTCTGTAATTCCTTTCTTCCCTCCTTCCATATATATTTATGGAACACTTACTATTGATATGTTCTATACACTTTCTAGGCACTTGGTATTCAACGTGAAAGGAAGACATTTTACCATCTCCTACTATGTTTTCCTTCTAGTGGGGGATATAGATAATTAACAGGCTGCTGAAAAATTCAGGTTGATATTTCTTTTATCACCTTGACATTATAATTTCTCAGATTTTTCAAACCTTTACCTTTATATCACGGAAGCTCTCTACCTATAGTATACTCCAAATAGCAATTGTATTCAAATCTTGGCTCGACCAGATGAACTTAAGCAAGTTATTTAATGACACTGTGCCTCAGCTTTCTTCTCTGTTAAATGGGTATAGTAATACATACCTTAGAGTATTGTGGTGAGGTTTTAAGGGCTATTACACTGTATCTTACAACAAGAGTACCTGATAGATAGTCAGTGTCCAATTCACGGCAGCTATTGTTACTAATAGTATTAGTAATAATATTACTATTGCTCTTAATATTATTAAAACTCTGCCCATTATCACCTCTTGAAAATGCCTGAGTCTTGCAATTTATCTCACTTGATTCAACCTCAGCAAACATGTGAACATGTGCTGTTTGTTCAGTTATTCAATGAATATTTACTAAGTACCTACCATGTGCACAGACATGGTACTGAGCACTGTGGATCACAAGATAAGAAGAAATTAAAATGCAAATTTGTAAAACGCATGCTCAGTTCGTGACACTGCCAACAGTTCAGTGTGACTAGAGCAGAAGCTGCAAGGTGAGAAGGCTGAAAGAATGGTCTATGCGGGATGACTAAAGCCAATCATGAAAAACTCTTCCTAATCAACATAGGAGTCTGGATATTTTCCCAAAGAATATGGGGAGCCATTGAGATTTTAAGCAGAAGTGTGCCATAATCTAATTTGTGCCACAGAAAATCTGGCACTCGTGAAGAACAAATTGGAACTTGGAGAAAGACAGAGGGG
>NW_007730172.1:35264-35685 GCF_000696425.1 Galeopterus variegatus
GTGCCACAGAAAATCTGGCACTCGTGAAGAACAAATTGGAACTTGGAGAAAGACAGAGGGGCAGAACCCAGGTTAAGAGGCTGGGACAGTAGTCCACGTGAGAAATGATGAAGACCTAACACAGACAGTGGTATGAGAAGAGAGACAGAAGAGAGAGAAGAAACAAATCTAAGAGACATCAATGAAAGTTGGTATCTCCAAACTCACGTGTCTGTGAGTAGATACTGAGTCACACTAACCCTTATATTCTAATCTTGCTACTACAAAGCCCTCTGCACAAGGACTTCCCTTCCTCTGCACAGTCTCTCCAAAATATTTCTGGGAGTTTGCAATGGATTTCTTACATGTGCTTTACAGCAACAACAACAATAAAAATTTCAGGCTCGTACTTGCCACCAGCATCTTCTGCTGTGAAATCCAG
>NW_007730172.1:37233-38637 GCF_000696425.1 Galeopterus variegatus
AAGTCGGCCGGGGTGGGGGGTCTTGAAGAAATGATTAGATTGTGAGGACCATGCCCTAGTGAGTGGATTAATCCGTTGATGGTTTAATGGTGGTCATGGGTGTGATTCTGATGGTTTTAAAAGGAGAGAGTGTGAGGAGCTCTCTCTCTCCCTCGCTTCTGCCATTTTGTCATGTCATACCCTGCATTGCTGTGTAGTTACTACCAAGAACAAGGCCCTCACCAGATGTGATCCTTGGACTTTGGACTTCCCAGCCTCTGAAACTATAGGAAATAAATTTTATTTCTTTTTAAATTACCCAGTTTTAGGTATTTTGTTGTAAGCAACAGAAACGGAGTATATAGTATCCAAAGACCAGAAGTCCTCCAACCACGTTGTCTGTCAAAGTCACCTGGGAAACTATCAAAAATACAATTGGGGAATTTGCGTTGGAGCCCAGACAGCTGTCTTTTTAAAAAATTATTTAAAATTTTTTGAAAGCCCTCTTAAAGTTTGTCTCTAGGAGAAGGTGCTTCAGGCAAGATTTATAGAAAAAATTCTGGTTGTTTTAAACATAAATGAGATTTTTAAAAATGATTTTAAGTAGTTTGCAGAATCTTAAGAATTGGGGCAGGTGGAGGGAGGACAAAGGGCTAAAAAAGGCTAGCTCAGGAAATCAAGAGCAATGTTCAAAATCACCCGAAAATCAGTTTGTTGAAGTCCCCAATGAGCCATGCCTTGCCTGAAAACTTCCCCAGTTTGGTAAAAGACATTAATGTACAGTTCCAAGAAACCCGATAAACCCCACCTCCCAAATAAACTGTGCCATGAACAGAGCTGCAGCTCCACCAGAGCCACCTGTATCACTGACACTGCTGCCTCAGAAGCCAGAGGGGGCTGTCTGTCTCTCAGGCTGCACCTGCTGCCCATGTGGATTCCTTCCTGCCCCTCCTTCCCTGGGTCTTCAAACCCAAGTCTAGGGCAGAGCTTCTGTCGTGTGTCCATACCCCGGGCATAAGGGGAGGTTGGAAGAACAGGCATTTCCACCTCTACACTGAAGGGGTTCAGAGGTCTGGCAGCCAGAGGCAATGAAAAATGTTTACAACAGTGATATTTCAGGTGATGTTTTCTATTTTTTATGCTTCTCCATACGTTGTAGATTTTCTACATTGACTAGTATTAAATAATCAGAAAAAATAAAAATAAAAATAAACTTACCCTGGAATTTCTTTTTCTGATCTTTTAAACAAATGTGTCTCGTTTCGCTTCCCCCTCTAGTGGAGACAAAGAGGAACTACACAAAAGCAAGGATGACTTTTTTTTTTTGTCTCAGCATCTTTCAGGACCATACTGTTGGAGTAAGATATGTTACCACTCCATTTCACAGATGAGTAAGCAGAAACTGAGAGATAAGAAGCATGATTT
>NW_007730172.1:39296-40147 GCF_000696425.1 Galeopterus variegatus
TTTTTTTTTTTGTCTCAGCATCTTTCAGGACCATACTGTTGGAGTAAGATATGTTACCACTCCATTTCACAGATGAGTAAGCAGAAACTGAGAGATAAGAAGCATGATTTACCAAAGTCACATGTAAAGGTAAGGGCAGAGCAGGCCTTCAATCAAGATATCTTGATTTAGGTTTCTATTTTGTCTACTCCCATAGACTACAAAGGGTGTTTATGGCATGATTTGAGGGGCATTCAGAATCCCTGCATCAACCCCCTGGGTTTTTAGTAGAACAAACAATAAGCTATGGCTAAAGTAGAAAGTTGGATTCAGCAATTAGCTCCAGTGTTTCATTTTCAATGAAAATATATTTGAAAGGAAGCACAGTTCACAGGTTAAGAGTGCAAACTTTGGAACAAAACTTCCTGGATTTGAATCCCAGCCCTACCATTTGCTGAAGGAAATATGTACTCGAAAAACAGGAATTGCACCAGGTGAGACTGGAGAATTTATAGCTTCTCGCCTGAGGTCAATCTCCAATCTGCACAGCAGATCAAGGAAGCAGAATAGCACAGGATTACTGCTTTGAAGTTTTGGGTCTGGAGAGCAGTTACAAAGTTTAGAAGGGAAGGAGCCATGTAGGCTTGAGTCCCAAAATATGCGACCAGTATTGGCCTGAACTGGTTGAGCACTAAACTGATATTCACAGGGAAGACCCAGTGGAACTAGTAAAAAAAGCCCCAGCTGGAAACTACAGATCTGAGGGAAATGTCAGTTGCTGACTGCAGGGGTCACAGAGCATGGAATTTGAGTACAGCCAAGTTAATTGTCAAGTAGAATAAAAGACACTCTTCCGTATGTCTACTATGAAA
>NW_007730172.1:40770-43414 GCF_000696425.1 Galeopterus variegatus
TGAACTGGTTGAGCACTAAACTGATATTCACAGGGAAGACCCAGTGGAACTAGTAAAAAAAAGCCCCAGCTGGAAACTACAGATCTGAGGGAAATGTCAGTTGCTGACTGCAGGGGTCACAGAGCATGGAATTTGCGTACAGCCAAGTTAATTGTCAAGTAGAATAAAAGACACTCTTCCGTATGTCTACTATGAAACATTCATAATGTCAGGTGTCCAATCAAGGCTCAATAGACGTGAAAAGAAACAGAAGTATGTTACCTATACTAAAGAACAAAAGGTCAAGATGAATTCAAGATTTATCCGAGATGATCCAAAGAGTACAATTAGAAGAGAAGTTAAATTAAAGGAAATAAAAAAATAATGGATATAATTAAAAGAAAATGCTAAACAAAAATAACGTCTCTTGGCTGTGACAGTTTCTTGGACTTTCCTTACTTCTGGTAACCTTAAAATTTTTCAGAAGTACTGGTCAGTCATATTGCAGGATGCCTCTGTATTAGAATTTTTCTGATGTTTTTCTCATGATTAGACTACAGTTCTGGGTTTGGGGGAGAAAGATCACAGAGGTAAAGTGATATTTTTATTACATCATGTCAAGGATACATACTATTAATATGATTTATGGCTACTGATGTTGAACTTCATCATCTGGCTGAAATAGCATTTGAAAATTTTTCCTCTTGTCTGTATTGTACTGTTTGAAAGGAAGTTATTATTGTGCAGCCAAACTTATAGGAGGGAGTTATGCTCCCCACCTTATTGAATAGGGGGGTATCTTCATAATTTATTTAAAAATCTTCTACATAGGATATTTGTCTCTTCTCCCCCATTTATATATCTATTTAACCATTTACTGTTACTCGTATTCATTCAGGGATATTTATTTTATACTTTGGGTTATAACCCAAAACTACTTGTTTTATTCTGTCACTCAAATTGTTCCAGTTATAGCCACTGAGAGCTCTTCCAGCTGGCTCCTGTATTAGTTTCCCAGGGCTTCTGTAACAAATTACAACAAACTTTTAAGAACAGAAATTTGTTCTCTCACAGTTCTGGAGGGAAGAAGTCCAAAATCAGTTTTACTGGGTCATATGGCCTGAATGTTTGTCCCATCCAAAGCTCATGTGGAAGATTGATTGCCAGTGTGGCACTATTGAAAGGTGGGGCCTTTAAGAGATTATTGAATCATGAGGGCTATGCTCTAACGAATGTATTAATCCATTCACGGAGTAATGGGTTCGTGGCTTAATGGTTTTCATGGGTGCGGACTGGTGGCTTTCTAGGAGAGTACATTAATAAGTGCTCTTGCCCACTCTTCATTGTGCGATACCCTGTGTCTCTGCCAGACTCTGTAGACAGTCCCCACCAAGAAGAAGGCCCTCACTAGATGTGCCCCTGGACATTGGACAACCAGCCTCCAAAGGTGTAAGAAATAAATTTTATTTCTTTATAAATTACCCAGTTTCACTAATTCTGTTATGAGTTACAAAAACCAGACTAATACACTGGGCCAAAAATAGCGTTGGCCTGAGCTCCCTCTGGAGGTGAGAATCCATTCGTTGCCTCTTTAGTTTCAGGTAAATGCCAGCTTGTGGCTGCCTCACTCCAGTCTCTGTCTCCTCCTCTTCTCTGTGTTTGTGTCAGATCTCCCTCTGCCTCCTTCTTATAAGGATGCACGTGATTGCATTTAGGGCTGAACCAGATTGTCTATGATCATTTTCCTTACTTAATCACTCTTCAAAGACCCTTTTCCTCATACGGTGTCACTTCCAACTTCCAAGGATTAGAAATTAATATTTTTAGGGGCCATTATTTCACTTAATATAGCTCCTGTGCCACTTTGGCATATACTCATCAATATAGTTTGTGGATTTGTTTTTTGCTTTTGTTTTGGGGTTTTTTTTGTTACTGTTGTTTTTATTTTTATTTTTATTTAGCACTTCCTTACCTTCTGGCACTACATGGTGGTCCAGGCTGGTTTTCTGTATTCCCTTCCACAGTCCTAGAATCATCCATTGCTCCAAGGAGTCCTACTTTCTTTTGCTGGAGAACAGTATTAGAAACCATGATCTGGATGCTAGGTGTACTCATTGCTACCACAGTGTCCTTTCTTTTAGGCCTTCTAAACTGATGAAGCAAAGAAACATATGTATGTACACTAATCCACGTATATACACATATCTATAAATAATTATATATATAACCATCTGTGTCTATATTAAGTTCAATATCATCTGGATCTAAAATAAGTTAAACATGTGATCTTTCTAATGTTATTTATTACCATATGGATCATTCTACCCTCTTCCCCTTGCTTATCTGTAAATTCTTAAAACAGCAGTGAGAAACCTGGCTCCCACCTCCACCGTCCATTTGTTGAGTTGTTCAAATCCAGTATGAGAATTGTTAATCCATACCCCCCGGGAAACACATTTATCAGCTAGAGCGTAGTGCTATGTGCAGTTCTTTTTGCTTTAGTCTTACAGACACCATTCATTTCCAAAGTTGCTTAGGTCAGTACCTTCTCCCTAGATCTCTCAGTAAGGTCACATTTGGATTAGAGTTAGATTCTCTGATCACAGTCTGCATTTTTTCCTATGACTCCAAAACATTTCAAAAGATTTTTAAAATTTTACATACA
>NW_007730172.1:44664-46420 GCF_000696425.1 Galeopterus variegatus
AGTCTGCATTTTTTCCTATGACTCCAAAACATTTCAAAAGATTTTTAAAATTTTACATACATTAACATTCACTCCTTTTGTTGTAAAGTTCTATGAGTTTTCTCAAATGCATAATGTCATGTATCCACCATTACAGTATAACGCAGAATAGTTTCACCACCCTAAAAACCCCATGTACTTCACAAATTTGCCCCACCCCACTCCCACACACACATTAAAACCCCTAGAAACCACTGACTTTTTTACTCTATAGTTTTAGCTTTTCCAGAATGTCGTATACTTAGAATCAGTAAGAATTTTCAATTTGACCTCTTTCACTTAGAAATATGTATTAAGGTTCTTCCATGTCTGTTCATGGCATGCTCATTTCCTCTTATCACTGAATAATATTGTATTGTATGGATGTATCACTATTCGTTTATCCATTCCCTACTGTAGGACATCTTGGCTACTTCCAGGTTTTGGTGATTGTGAATAAAGCTGCTAAAAACATTTGCATGCATATTTTTGTGTGGGAAAAAAATTAAACTTATTTGGTTGAGTGTCTAGGAGCACGATCACTGTTTACTAATCAATAAACAATGTTTAGGTTTTAACAAACTGCCAAACTGTTCTGCCAAGTGGCTGCATCATCTTGTATTCCCACCAGCAATGAATGAAGATTCTTCTTGCTTCACATCCTTGTCAGCACTTAGTGTTGTCAGTATGTTGGATTTTGACNGTTCCCTAATGACATGTGATGTTGAACATCTTTTCATATGCTAGTTTTCCATCTCTATATCTAATTTGGTGAGGTGTCTGTTCAGATCTTTTGCCCATTTTTAATTAGATTGTTTTCTTATTGTTGAGTTTTAAATGTTCTTTGTATATTTGGATAAGTCCTTTATCACAGATATGTTTTGCAAATTTCTTCCAGTCTTTGATTTGTCTTTTCATTCTATTAACAGTGTCTTTTGCAGAGCAGAAGTTTTTAGTTGTAATGAAGCTCAACTTATCAAATTATCTGGAGCTAAACTGCCTGGGTTTGAATGCTATCTCTGCCACTTACTAAGACTTTGTGTGAGAACTAAACCTCCCCGTAGCTCTATATCCTCATTAAATTTAAGCATTATTCCCCTAAATGGAATGGGTTGTTTTTCTCTAGTTGTTTTCAAGACTTTTTCTTTATCTTTTGTTTTCAACAGTTTTGTTATGATGTGTCTGAGTATGGTTTTCTTGAAGTTTATCTGTTTGAGGTTCACCAAACTTCTTGAATCTGTACATTTATGTATTTCACCAAATTTGGGAAGTTTTCAGCAGTTATTTCTCTAAAGATTTTATTCAAATTATTTAATTTTTAAAATTACAATTAAAANTTATACTTTTTCATGGATTTTGCTTTTAGTGTTGTATTAAATGTTATTACAGTGCCTAAGATTACCTAGATTTTTTCCTATCTTACCCTCTAGATGTTTTCTAGTTTTGTGTTTTATATTTAGGTCTATGATCCATTTTGAGTTAATTTTTGTAAAAGGTGCAAGGCCTGTGCTTAGATTAATTTTTTTTGCATGTTCATGATCACTTGTACCACCATCATTTTTGAAGAGTCTATATTTTATACTTCAAATTGTCTTTGTTCTTTTGTCAAACATAAGCTGACAATATTTGTGTGGGTCTATTTCTGGATACTCTATTCTGTTCTATTGATCTATTTATCTGTTCTTTCAGTAATACTCCACTTTGTCTTAATTATTGTAGCATTATTATAAGTCTTGAG
>NW_007730172.1:47277-49209 GCF_000696425.1 Galeopterus variegatus
TTTTTTTAGATATTCTTGATCAAGTTGAGAAAGCTCCTCCACTTGTAGTTTGAATAGAGTTTTTATCATAAATGGGTATTGTATTTTACCAATTGCTTCATCTGCATCATTGATATGATCATATCATCTTTCTATTGTAGACTGTTGATGTGATTGATTGTACTAATTGATATTTAAATGTTGTACTAGCCTTGCATACCTGGAATAAATCTTGCTTGTTTATGGTGAACAATTTTTTGTGTGAATTTTTGGATTTGATTTACTATTATTTTGTGAAGGATTTTTGCATCTATATTTATAAGAGATATTAGTGTGTAGTTTTCCTTTTGTAATGTCTTTATTTTGTTTGGTATTAGGATAACAAAGGCCTCATAGAATGAATTTTAAAATGTCCTCTGTGTTTTATGTTGCTGAGATTGTGGAGTATCTTTGATATGTACTGATAACATTTCTTTCTTAAATAGTTGGTAGAATTCACATGTAAAACCACCTGGTCCTAATGCCTTCCTACTTTGAAGGTTATTAATTCTTGGTTGTATTTCTTTAATAAACATAGATCTATTCAGATTATTTGTTTCTCTTTATATGAGTTTTTTTCTTTCCTTTTTGTCTTTTTTCATGACCGGCAACGGATCGCAACCCTCAGTGTCGTGCCCGTACTGGACCGGGACTGGCAACAGGATCGCAACCCTTGGGGTTGCGTCCGCACCTCGCTCAGCCAGTGAGCGGCTGGTCTGTATGTGGGATCCGAACCCTCAGCAGGAGCGCCACCACGCTCCCAAGCGACGCACTGCAGCAGTGCTCCACCGGGCCGGCCCTCTTTATATGAGTTTTGGTAGTTCGTAACTTTTGAGCAATCGGTCCATTTCATCAAAGCTATCAAAATTGTGGGTATAGAGTTGTTCATAACATTCATTTATTATCTGCCTAATGACTGTGATATCAATAGTGATAGCCCCCTCTTTCATTTCTGATGCTAGTGATTTGTATCTTCTCTATTTTTTCTTGGTTAACCTGATTATCGGTTTATCAGTTTTGTTGGTCTTTTCAAAGAAGCTGCTTTTCATTTTGCTGATTTTCTCTGAAGTTCCTGTTTTTAATTTCTTTTATTTCTGCTCTAATTTTTATTGTATTTTTTGAATTAGGTTTTTTTTTTTTTTTTTCCTGTCACTGTTGAGTACCTGAAACAGGGTAATTTATAAAAAAAAAATTATTTCTTACAGATTTGGAGGCTGGGAAGTGTAGGGTCAAGGGAGCACAGCTGGTGAGGGCCTTCCTCCTGTTTGGGACTCTGTAAAGTCCTGAGTGGTGCAAGGTATCATTTGGTGAGAAGACTGAACTCATGTTAACAGGCTTACTTGTTCCCCTTATAAAGCCACCAGTGCCACGCTCATGATAACTCACTTATCCATTAACTCATTAATCCATGAATGGATTAATCTATTTATAAGGGCACAGCCTTCATGATCCAATCACCTCCCATAGGCCTCACCTTTCTGCCACATTGGAGATCATGCTTCCATGCTTTGGAAGGGACAAGCATTTAGGCCATAGCACTTCTGCTTGCTGTAAGTTTATATTGCTCCTTCTCTACTAGGAGGGAAGATTAAGTTAATTTTAGATCTATCTTACCTTCTAATACATGAATTTATTGCTATATATTTTCCTCTAAGCACTGATTTTGCTGCTTCCCACAAATCTTGATAAGTTTTGTTTTCCTTTTCATTCAGTTTAAAATATTTTAATTTCTCTTGAGACTTCTTTGACCCATGTCTTACTTTGAAGTGTGTTACTTAACCTACAGCTATCTCTTTGTGGCTGATTTCCAATTTAATTCCATTGGGATCTGAGAACATAATTTGAATGATTTCTCTTCTTTAAAATTTTTAATATGTGTTTTATGGCCCACAACATAGACAGTCTTGGTACATG
>NW_007730172.1:50694-70099 GCF_000696425.1 Galeopterus variegatus
TGTGTGTGTGTGTGTGTGTGTTTTAATCTTCCTCTTTTTTTCTGCTTTCTGGCTTTAATTGAGCATTTTGCATGATTCCATTTTCTTTCCTCTCTTAATCAATTATATTTATTTTTCCTTTCTTTTTAGTGGTTGCCCTAGAATTTGCAACATACACTTACAACTAATCTAAGTCCTCTTTCAAATAACATTCTGTCACTTCACCAGTGTGTAGGAACCTTATATCAGAGTATTCTCAATTTTTTCTCCCATTTCTTGTAACATTCTGTCTTGTTTTATTTATCTGTATGCTATAATGACTCAATATTGTTACAATTATCATTTTGAAAGAACAGTTTTCTGTTAGATCAAATAAGAATAAAAAGTAAATAAATAAATATAAATAAACAAAATATTTTATTTTAAGGCTGGCTGGTTAGCTAAATTGGTTTGAGTGCAGCCTTATAACACCAAGGTCATATTTTGGATGCCCATACTGGTCAGCCATCAAAAATAAATGAATAAATAAGATATTATTTTACTTTTAGTTATTCTTTCTTTGATGCTTCCTTCATTTCTGTAGAGCTGAATTTCTGACTAATATTATTTTCCTTCTCTCTGAAGAATTTGAACAACTCTTGCAGGGCAAGACTACTGTTAATAAGTTCCCCCAGTTTTTGTTTTTCTGAGAAAGTCTTTATTTCTCCTTCACTTTTGAAGGATAAATTTGCTGAATACAATGTTTAAGGTTGGTGGTTTTTAATTTGTTTAACACATATTTTACTTCTCTGTCTTATTGCTTGCATAATTTCTGGTGAGAATTCCACTGCAATTCTTATCATTGTTTTTTAATGGCAGGTGCTTTGTTTTGTTTTATTCTCTAACTTCTTTTAAGATTTTCTCTTTGTTTTTGATTTGCTGCTGTTCATATGTAATGTGTCCATTTTCAGATATTTATTGTTTATTGTGCTTGGTATTCTTTGGGTATCCTGGAGCCAGGAAGAAGATGGTAATGTATAGGAAGTGGAAATGCTCTATAATCATGTTGTTATATTTCAGGCTTTTAGTGGAACTGTGTTTCTAGACTGTGATCTTCTCAAATGTATCTTAGCAATTTTTCCCCCTTCACTTTAGCTGAGATAAGAAGGCTAGTTGAACTATGGTTGGCTAATTGACTTTCCCCCAGGTCAGATATGGCAGACAGAAGAGTAAAGTGTTTTCTCTCATGTAAATTAAGAAGCACAGATGATGGAGTTTGGATGTGTTGTCCCCTCCAAAACTCATGTGGAAATTTGATCTCCAATGTGGCAGTGTTGGAAACTGATTGAGTCATGGGGGCGGATCCCAAGTGAATGGATTAATGCTCTCCCTGGGAGAGGGGGAAGTAATGAGTAAGTTCTCGCTCTATGAGTTCCCACCAGAGCTCATCGCTTAAAAAGACCCTGGCACCTTCTCTCTCTCTCTCTCTCTCTCTCTTACCATATGATCTGTTTGTACCGACTGGCTGTCTGCCATTTCCGCCATGAGTAGCAACAGCCTGAGGCCCATGCCAGGTGCAGCTGTCCCAGAATGGTAAGCCAAATAAACCTCTTTTCCTTATAAGTTATCCAGTCTCACGTATTTGTTATAGCAACACAAAACGGACTAAAACAAAATGGACTAAAACAGCAGACCTTTGTTGTGGAGTACACTATGGGAGTATTTCAGAAGGCTACTTTTCCTATGAGCATAATTCAAATGTTTACTTTTCCCTCTCCCTGCCCAAATTGGGATTTCCCTCAGATCCTCACCTTGAGAAACTAGTAGCTTTCTGGAGGCAAAACCCACAAAAAAAGTATGGAAAGTACCTAAACCCAGGCCTTCAGGAGTTTTTCATTCTCAAGCTAATCTACACTCAGCCTGCAGAAATTCATCAAAATTACCGTTTAAGCGCTCTTACCTGTTTATGACTCTAGTGGCTTCTGTTTCATGTAAACTGATCTTGGTTGACATTCTCTGTGGTTAACTGTCTCTACAGATTTTGGGTTGGCACTTGTCCTGTGACCTCAGTTCTCCGATGGGTCTAAGAAAATAACTTCATTCAGTTCACTCAGCATTTTTTCTTGTTGTAAGGAAGGGAGTGATGATTTCCAAGCTCTTTACATGTCAGATCTGAAACTGGAAGTTTCTTACATGTCTTGTAATCTACAATTTTCCCTCACTGTTTTTTCCCCCCTCACAATTTATTTGTTAAAGAAAGTGAGCCCTTGTCTAGTGGATTTCCACATTCTAAAATTTTCTGGTTCCCTCCCTATGGGGAGTTTTCACACACTCTTCTGGCTCCTCTATTATCTGTAAAACTAAAGGCTTGATCTGATTCAGCTTAGATTTATGGCATGACTGTTTTGTAGGGGTGTTATGTAGTTCCATTAGGAAGTTCATAATACTTAATTCTTCCCCTTTTTGTGATACTAAGACTAAGCAATAGGTTTGCTGTTGTCAGCTTGATCCACCATCATGAAGCTCCCCATCAGCAATTTGCATAATGGTTTTCATGGCCACAGACGGTCATTGCCTAAATCCATTATTTTATTAGGAGTTAAATGGGAATATTCTAATTCTACGATTGCTTCCAAATTTATTCACTGAAATTCTTTTAAAAGGTCTTTCCAAATGATCTATTTGATACCTCAAACTACTATTTGTATAATAAATGTGACATAAATGCTTAATTTTTCCATCTATTTTATTAGTTTTTAGAATAAATTGTTGGTCCCATAGCATCTTCCAAAAGTGACTAATGAGAGTTTTTTTGTGTGAATACCATTAAGAACTAGTGGATTTTGGCATATTTGATGTGTCTCAAACCATTATCATTATTCTTTTTTGTTGCTAATATCATCCCATCTTTGGCCAGTGCAATCACCTTCGAAACGGCTCTAGTGTCCATTTTACATGAACCCAGTTATCTCTAATAGCTTCCATATCTTTTAATATAACAAGATATCTCAGACATATTTTATATATTATGTGCCCAAAATTCATGTCTGCTATTTCTCTAAGTATCCCTTCACTCTTCATGTTCTATGTTCTTAATACAAACCACACATGCAAGACAGTTTGAATTATCAGTAATGGTGTACTAGTATTTGCTAATATTTGATAGCATTCTATTGGTTGTCTGCCTTTAATTATATATAGGATGTTTATCATGATAACAAATGTCATTGTGACATTGTTATGACATTATCATGATAACAAAGTTAATGTCTCAGTTAATAACCTACTTGCTTCAAGTAACATTCTTTACCAAACAGCTCCAGGGCACCAAAATAATATTTATCTTTGAAAACTAAGTTGGTATTTTTCCTTTCTGGCTACCGTGTATTTGTATATGATTGTTCATACTTCTGCAATATCAGCTCTCCAGCCTTATTCCAACCTTTATTGTTTTCAAACCTCCTCCTCTGTTACTGCACCCCCTCTCCATTTAGATCCTGTTCCCATTTCAATTCCACCTAGGTATTTAACACCATCCTCAACATCTTGACCAAGGAATGCATGGAAATTTCCAACCTTAGATAACCTCTACTATTTAGTAATTTCTTTATTTCCCACTCATATTCTGTTATTGTCCCATGAAGGAGAACACATGGTCTGTTCTAAGTGTGTACACAGCAATAATTTGTCTTTGCCCACTACCTGGCAATCCTGTTCAACCTCTTGATCAGTGCTTCCTAAATTTTATTCTGCATAGAAATCACTTGTGGTCTTGCTAAGATAAAATTCTCATTTAGTAGATCTGGAGTGGAGCCTGAGATTCTGCATTTCCAACAAGCTTCCAGTATGCAGATGTTGCTAGACCACATTTTAGAAGCAAGGCTTTACTGTGCTGGTATTATAGGCTCCTATGAGGAAATATTCCAAACATGTGTTTCTCTTTAATCTCACTCTCCTTTCATCTCCACCCATGTGCTTGATGATCTTCCCTCTTACTTTACCTAAAACAAAAGATTGACAACACCAGGTGTGAGCTTGAACGATCTGATATACTACTACACTTTTAACAATGCAGGGGCCACAAGAAAACTTCCTCTTCACCCCTGAAGATTCATTAACAAAAATCACTAAAAAATTTAGATCAATATGAGGAAAAGACATAACAAATTTTATTATTTAATGTACTAGGGGAGAGCAAAGCATAGGGGAATCACAAGACAGTAATGTCCCGATTTTCTATTGGGGTACAGAGCTTATATATACACCTTCATACAAAAAGGGGAGATGGGCGTATAGAAATAAATAATTCTTAGGGGGGTATAATGGGACTGGAGAACACACAATGGCCCGGAACAATGTCTATTTGGCCCACAGAACAGACAATGACTGGTAAATAAGTCTCTTTAAAATACTGAATGGGACCGAATTAGAAAGCAATGGTCTGTGACAAAAGTTATTCCAAGTGTATTGACGAGACTCCAGTCTTCCTTCATGTGATAGGAATTAAGTTAATGAAAACTCAGGGAAAGAACCAGAGGTAATTGTCTTCTTTGGCAGTCTGGACTTTAGGCAGATAAGGGAACAGCTTCATTCTGTGCTTTGGAGATTGATAGAGAATTGAGGTGGAGGAGGATCAGAGAGACCTTGAGACTGCTTCTTTATTCCAGCATGTCAAAGCACCATATTTTGGGATAACAGGTTTCTGTACCCCAACAACAATAAGAAATCGGTTACATCATGTGGTAGTTTTAAAACATGTTGCAAATTATTTGGCATTTCTCCCTTCAAAAAGGAAAGATTAATTTTCTTCCCCTTGAACCCAGGTCAGCCTTAGAGACTTGCTTCAAAAGAATCACAGAGGAAGTGCTGCAGAGTGACTTCTAAGGCTAGGTCAGAAAGGGAATATGGATTCTGCTTGCCTCTCTTTGGATCATGTGCCTTTGGAACTACCCAGAGCTGTCAAGCTGGCAAGACCACATAGAGACAGAGGCCTGAGGAGCTCCAGTTGTTCAGCCCAGTTGTCTGAGTTTTCCCAGCCCAGGTACCAAACATGTAAATGAGTGAATCTACAGTCGACAGATGACTGAAGCCCCAGCCACTATGTGACTACAGCTGCGCAAGAAACCTAGAGCCAGAACCTCCCTGTTGAACCACAGGCAACTGACAGAACCATGAGAGGTAACAATAAATGACTGCTAATGTTCTAAGTCACTGTTTTAAAGTGGTTTGTTATGCAACAAGATATAACTGGAAATATATCACATTTCCCCTTTGCCCTGACTGCCGAGAACTTCAGAGCCTAATCTAACACTCAGTCACTTCAACTATGCTAATTCTCACGGTTATCATATTTGCTGCTTCCTCCTTTCTAAGTCCTGATTTTGTAATGTGACACTCAGTCACTCCAACTATGCTAATTCTCACGGTTATCATATTTGCTGCTTCCTCCTTTCTAAGTCCTGATTTTTTTTTTCTGTGTATTAACTTTATTTTTCCTGTGTCCTTTTTCTAATTGGCTTCAAAGTCTTTTTGAAAATAGATGAAATATAAGTAAAAAATGGTTTTCTGTTTCTCACCTATTTGTCTCTACATTCTCATATCTTAACTTATTTTCTTTCATTATTTTATGGTGTTTCAGAAAAAAAATATGTCCTCCTTTTCCCTTCTTTCATCTTTAATCTCGTTTCCTGTCTCTTCGCCATCTGATTTTAAATAAGTACAAAGCTCTTCTATCTTGAGAAAACCTTTACTCTTTCAGTACTAGTATATTTAGTGTTTATTTCTTTTCATAGTCGGTCTTCTGGAGATGCTTCACTTTTATTTCATTGAAGCTCAAACTGAATTTTCACTTGTACATCAGGATTTGAAGTTCGACAACTCCTACAAAGTAAACATGTGGGTATGGCTGCTGTTTCTATTTAATGCAGAAGAACGTCAATAGAGGGCTTCTAGTGTTACCCATAAAGAACATTCCTTTGTCAACATGCAAAAACATCTCTTTAATTACTGTGTGTATCTCCAGCAGTCCCTTTTTGCTCATCCACCCTTTAGAAATTTGTGAAAGCACATTTTTTCAAACATTGTTAATTCCATCTCCAACGTTCAATCACACAGAAGTAACACTATATATCATTCACTGTATGGTCTAGTAGATCATCTCTGCAAAACAAAAGCCAATGACAGGAAGTGACATTTCTCATTAATATTTAATGTTTTGTGTATGATAACGCTTTGAAACCATCCTAATGTACTCTGAACTAATGTGTCCTCATGCTTTACTATAATGACATAGCTTCTCAGGGTTGATGAGCAGTAATTAGGCGTGTTGGCTGGGGACAAAGGCTTGTTACTAAGTGGAGAAGGGAGGATAGCATCTGTGCCAAACTCAGTCCAGGATAAAAAACATAGTTTACAGCATCAACAAAAGTGGATGTGATAAATTCAGCAAGAAGGTAAGACCACGTAGTCTACATCTGGTGAGTGTTGTCCTTTAAAGCCCTCATGTTCAGAAGCAGATTCTCTCTTCTAAAATTCTGTTTTTGGAATTACCAATTGTCTTCTTAACACCGTTCATTGGTTGCTTATTTCCCTCAAGATAAAACCCAAACTTCTTGACCTGGCTTATAAGATCTGTCTCATCTTTATCTCCCTTTCCTCTCCATCCCCATTCCCGAACTGATGGACAAGCTTACTCTATATTTCTATCAAACTAAACTATTTGCTTTTCCACAAATGCAAGACATTTCCTTTTGCACCCAAGCTTTGCAAATTCCATTCTTTCTGTCTGGATTTCTTTCTCCTATTCTTCTCACACCAACCCCTTTCTTACTGCCATTTGTCTGATTATCACCTCAATTCTCAACTGGAATGTCAACCCTCCAGAAGGTTTTCTGACTGCCCTCACTGGGGTTAAGTGCTCTTTACAGTCCATCATATCACTATGACCACTATATTGACTATTTTGGACTTGTTTTCTCTCATGTCTCTTCTCCCTAAGAGGGCTTCTGTGAGAGGGAACATGCTTTTTGCTTTTAATATTATACTCCTGCAACCCCAGCACCTAACCCACCATCTGGCGCATAATACACTTGCAGTGAATTGTGTACATTGAATAAGAACTGCACATTCATTCCTTTAAATACTTAAAAACAGCATATTTTATACATTTGAAGATAGCTTTGATTTTCTAATGTAGTCAAAAGTTATTTGGGTTAAGTAGGGTAAGTAAAGTAAATGGTCAAGCTTAATAGAAGTGTTATTGATGGGGCAAACAACATAACGGCTCCCTCCCCCCCCAAAAAAAAAAACTACAACCACAAAATAATATTTATTTTTGACATATCACTAAAATCCATTCCCAAAGAAGGATTTAGAGTGTGAGAAATGATATCTGAGAAGAATGAGAATATCACACCTCAAAGAAACTCTTTTAAACAGGGCAATTTTGCTTTGGCTCTATGTAGAGCAGTTATATAGAGAAGTAATTCCAGCAGAAAATAAAAATCCTGGGTAGAGTTGCAAGTTCTGTCTCCAGCTCTGACACTTGCTGGGCCTGAGGCCTTGGGGGAAGACTCCACTAGTGCTTCCTTCACCCTCAACAAACAGATGGACAGATAATGCTGCTTATGGGGACATCCTGCACTGGGGGTGTCCTGGATGCTTGGCACTAAATGCCAGGAGCAACCTCAGACATGTGACAACCAAAATGCCCCTGAGGGGCAGTACTGTCCCTAGTGGAGAGTTACCGACTGATGATCTTTCAAGTACCTTACTATTCTATTTTCTTGCAGAAGAGGCAGAGGCTTCTTAATTTGAGTAGTTTATTATAATCATTAACTACCTGTATTTGCCCACATGAGGGGTCTTAAGAGGTTGCACAAGCTAGATTCCTTTTCTGAATGAGAATCTTTTTTATCATTTGTGCCCTCTCATGTTATCTCAAATTTCATCACCTGATTCTTAATCTGGGCAAAAAATTGACATTTTTGCACTCCGGCACATGTACTAGTTTCCCAAGAGACTCAAATTATGCCTTATCTAGAAATGGGAAGAGAAGAAAGGACTAATCAATAAGTAGAAATACTCTAAAATGAGGGAGTTCTAGACTAGGTTGTTTTGTTTTGTTTTATCAATGTAACTTATTGTATTAAAGTTTTTATTTCTAAGTATATATTGTCATAAGGTTTAAATTCAAGACAATGGACATGCTATGTTGAGCAGAGAGATGAGAAAACTACGTGAAGTGTGTTTACTGCAGAGCTGGGGAGCTCAGATCCTCTACAGGCCGTCTTCCTACCTCAACCCCCTTCATTCCATCCACAACCCAATCCATCAAATGCCTTCATTAGATGAATAAGTAAGTCTGAGCAGTGTCAAGCTAGGGCTAGGGCTCACAGACCCCTCGAGCCCGTTGTCCAGACTAGGTCACAAACCCTCCACACACAGGTCTATGAGCTAGGTAATAGGAAAAGATCCTGGGAGCTGGGGGTGAAGAAATAATAGGCTTTTTTCAGAGCTAGGAGCAGCTGCCCTAGTGGCTTCTTGGAGTGTCCAGAGAAGCTTCCTGTTTCAGAGCCATTAGTCCTTTATACTTAAGTCCATAACTCAAAACACCTTCAGGGATGCAGAATCCAACCCCAGGATGTGAAGAGCAGTGTTGGAATTGCCCCCACCGTCTGCAATTTCTATACAGAAGATGGCGGACTGGGCAGAACTGCACATGCGCAATCACGTTAGAAAATAACAAGGATGGCTCAACATATACAAATCAATAAACATGACACATCATATCAACAGAATGAAGGGGAGAAAAAGTATGATCATTTTGATAGAGGCAGAAGAAGGATTTGATAAAATCCAAACACTCCTTCATGAATAAAATCACTCAACAAATTAGGTACAGAAGGAATGTGCCTCAACACAATAAATGTCACATACAACAAAACCACAGCTAATATTTACTGAAGACAAGAATTGGAGGCTTTTCCTCTAAGATCTGGAACAAGACAAGGGTGACCACTTTCCCCACTCTTATTCAGCATAGTACTGGAAGTTCTAGCCACTGCAATAAGAAAAGGCAATAAAGGGCATCCAAATCAGAAAGGAAGAAGTAAAACTCTCCATATTTGCAGAAAACTTAATCATATACATAGAAAACCAGGTAAAATGGGGTGGGGGGATGGCGAAGTGGTGGACTAATGGGTATAAAGCTATGCTACCTACCCTAGGTGAATGATTGTGCAGATTATATGCATGTATCAAAATGACACACTGTACCCCACAAATATGTACAAGTAAATGTAAAAGCACAAATATGTACAAGTAAATGTTAAATAAAATAAATAATAAAAAAGAAGAGAAAATGATTTCTATATCATGTCCTTTCTGTGTGCATCTTCTCCTTTCATTAGATCAGTTAAAATAATATATATGAAAGTTTGCTTATGTATCACTATCCAAATGTAAGGTTTTTTTGTTGTTGTAAATTGGAGTTCAATCCTAGCTCTTATCGATTTTCTCAGGCCAACACATATAGTACTAGGATACTAACTATAGACTACTCTGTTCCTTGACTCTTTCTGGGGTATTATTATAATTGAATTCTAGGAATTAACTTCCCTTCGTGTCAGAGTATGCTATAATCTATGGGATAGTTTTTCTTCTGGAATCTTCCATTTGCTGATGATAAAGTATACAACGTTGCAGTCACTTATATAGATAGCTGAGAAGAATTCACAGGGAGACTGCAAAATTCAAACTGCACCTGGGTCACTCATTCTGTCACATTGTCTCAGATAATATTCCACTCTTGTATGAAGCATTTAGAGCATAGAAAATAATTAGATTTGGTCATGGTTGTAGTAATAGCTTCAGATTGTTCCATGTTTACCTTTCTTAAGACCCAGAATTCCATAATTTAAAAATGCATTGACTTGTCTTTTCACATTTTACTTTTAATGTAGGCACTTCTAAAACATGAAGAAGAAATGTATTTGACCTTGAAATCAGGTGCTAGAAAAATAGCCTGTCTAAATGTTACTTTTCACCTAAAATAGTGTGTTATAGGCCTGCTCAATGGCACTGCTATAATCAAGATTCTGCCATCATTTTTATAAACTAGTTACACGGTCTTGTAAAACTTCTTTAAAAGTCAGTCCAAGGATCTTCAATCCCACTGCCAGTTCAGGAAAGAACACACACGCATAAAGTTGATTATCCAATTTTCAATTTTCAGCCTAAATGTTTTTCCAAATTATGTGTTTATAAAAACATTAAGTACGTGATTCGGATAATCAAGTTACTAGCATGACTAACTAGCATCTTACTAGCATCTAACTGTTCACTGAGACAATGTAGACTGGTAGAAAGACCAGTGATCAGTGAGGTTGATATTTGAGCCTGGCTTTGTCGTAACAAAATGCACAAGCTTGAGTGAAACCCTTAACTTTTTAAGGGCTTCTAGCTAACTTTCTAGCTAACATGTGCTGTTGGATTTGATATTGTTTCAAATTCTTTAATTTTTAGTCAGGGCTTTAGATGAATAGAATAAAAATTTTAAGTTCCAGACTTTCCTTCCTTATGACTGATCAGAAGGACAATTTTTCAGTCTGTTCAAGTCGTTGCTATTATCAGGTATTTGCCATAGTTTTCATATTGCATAGTCTTGGTTTAGGGGATTATAATCCAGTGAAAGAATGCATGTGAAATGTCAGCAATACATTCTAAAGTCTTATTATCAATTTCTGATTTTAGTTTAGGTTGTAAACAACGGAAACCCACTCTAGAAGTTTCAGCAGAAAAGTAATTTACTGAAGTATACATTGTGAGTACTGCCGAGGACAACTTGAGGTTTAAAACTGCTCTGTGGAAATGTGAATGCTGCTGCTAATGGGCTCAGGTGGAAGAATGTTCACCACTGTTGCCAGGTGCTGGACCCTGTCACTAGAGCCACCACCACTGCTGCCTCTGACACTTAGGTCTCTGTCACCACCATGGCTGAATTTTATGACACCAACATTGTCACAAGGATGCTAATCTATGGATTTATTTGATTGGTTAGCCTTGATCTTGTATTTGAACCCTGGCTTCAAGGTAAGTTGAGCAAAAAAGATTTGCTTTCTATCTTGGGGAAGTAGAGGTGGGTAAAGTGGAAAATTTTCTCCAAATAGAAAGAGTATTTCAAGGGCCTGATAAACCCAAAAGAAGAACAAATGTCCATTATAATCTTCTTATAGGAAATTTAAGTAGTGTGAACTTTACAGTTTTTTTGTACATAAATGTTAGATGTTATCATTGTAAGTGCTAATTTTTCTTTTATTTAAACAATGTTCATTTAAGTATTTGTACTATTTTGTGTTTGCTTAATTTTTTATAGTTTTTTCCCCCAATGTTCAGACAGACGCATCAATGTCTGTAAGTAATTGTCTAAATGCTCATATGTATTAAGTAATCCATTTATGCCATTTTTCTCTCCTCTAGACTATCCTGCACCCATTATTACCCCCTCCTGTATGGATTGGCTATTTCCCAGGCTTTGGGCACGTGTCTCATACTGGGTTTTCCCTTCAGTGCTTTCTCAGGTTGATTCGCCTGTTTCCATTATCCTTGGATATCATGCTTTCCTCTTTTTTGGTAAATTTGTTTAGCTGAAGATATAGTCCATGGCTTCCTAAAATGTATGTGAAGAGGTTTACTATTTTGTTCTTACATGTATGAAAACGTCTTACCATTGTTTGATAACTTGGCTAGATATAGAATTTTAATTTGAAAATCAATTCTCCTCAAAATTGTGAAGGCCTTGATACCCTGTTTTCTAGCATCCCTTATGGCTCCTAAAAAGTCTAAGACAATTACAATTCTTCCTTTTCAGGTGACCTTTCATTTTCTCTCTCTAGAAGTTTTTAGAACCTGCTTATTATCTGTGGCATTCTTTAACTCCATAATAATGTACCTTGGTATGTTTTTATTTTTGCTTAATAAGGCTTTTTTATTTGTTTGTTTTTATTTTTAATGATACTGCTTGGCAGAATAAAAATAGGCAACTCTATGTTTTTTCTTCATTTTCTTTGAAATTTTCTTTAGATCTGTGAAATCTTAAAGTTTGGGAACTCGCTTAAAGTGAGGATCCGAAATGAGCCCTTGGTCTCAATGCTGGGATAGTCACCTTGTCACTGAAGATTTATATACACACATCGTGATCTTACAGAGCTTTATAAATAACGTGGAGACCCTGCCCTGAAGACAAGATATCTCCCTCTAGGTATTATGTCTGCAGTTTTAGTGTGGGCCAACAGAAGAATGTCTTTTTCCCTAGTCATCTAGCAGCAAGCCAGCATGAGAAAGAGAGAGAGAGAGAGAGAGACTCCATGTCTGTACCTCTGCAGGGATAGAATTATTTTAATAATTCATATGTCTCACATGTGCATGTAACTTCCAATTTACAGACGACCTCCTCACTGATAAAAATAATTATCTTTCTGATGATTCTGTGATTTGTTTATAGTCACATAGCTAATAGCATGCCCAGAATTCACAGATCACAAATATCTGGCTCTTTCCTTGAATTTCAAGTAATTTCAGTTTTTGGGAAAAGGAAGGCTCTGCTTTAGAGAAGACTCGGGGATTATCTGCTGAGGCACAAAAGCTGCAAATTTCAGATAAATACTGTAAGGATTATACAAAAGAGATATCTGACTTCATTTTTTTCGTATTTGTGAAATATCCTCTTGATATGATATTCCTTAAAATGACTTTTGGCCTACTTGGGAACTGAAGTGTTTTGCATTCTTTTGGTGAATTGTTATTACACAGGTGGTGAAGACGTTAGATTATACAAAAGAGACATCTGACTTCATTTTTTTCGTATTTGTGAAATATCCTCTTGATATGATATTCCTTAAAATGACTTTTGGCCTACCTGGGAACTGAAGTGTTTTGCATTCTTTTGGTGAATTGTTATTACACAGGTGGTGAAGACGTTCTAGTTTCTCTGCTCAGTTCTACGTGGTTAAATAAATGACTCTTTAGTTCCTAGCTATTGTTTTAAATTTACACACAATAAATTTGCACTTTTTTGGAGTACGAGTCTATTAAAAAATGACAAATAGATACAGTCACGTAACCACCAACCCACTCAAGAAAAAGAACAGTTCCAATATCCCAAAATGTTACCCCACACCCTGGCAACCACAAATCTGTTTTCTGTTCCTCTAGTTTTTCCTTTTCCAGAATGTCATACAAATAGAATCATTTATATGATATTTATGTATCATTTCATTTAGGGTAATGCATTTGAGATTTAGCCACATTGTTGCATGTGTCAATAAGTTGTTCCTTTTTATTGCTGAGTAGCATTTCAATATATAGATACACCAGAGTTTGTGTATTTACCAGCTGAAGTTGTTTCCAGTTATGAATAAAACTATGATAAACATTTACAAAAAGAACAAACACAAGTTTTCACTTATCATTATACCAAGGAGTAGGATTGTTAGAACATAAATTAAGTATATGTTTAACTTTGTAAGAAACTGCAAACCATTTTCCAAAGTGTCTGTACCATTTTACAATCCCACCAGCAATGTAAGATAATTTCAGATTTTCTGTATCTTCACCAGAAAAAACATATTTGGTCATATCAGGTTTTGTTTGTTTGTTTTAATTTTAGCTTTTTAAATTGTGGTTTAGAGATATACCATTGAGGTTTAAGTTGCATTTTCTTATATGCTCATTTTCCATCTGTATTATTATTATTATTATTATTTGTCTTTTTTGTGACTGGTAAGGGAATCGCAACCCTTGGCTTGGTGTCGCCCACACCGTGCTCACTGAGCGCACCGGCCATTCCTATATAGGATCCGAACCCGCGGCGGGAGCATAGAAAATAATTAGATTATTTTCTATTTTCGCTGCGCTCCCAGCACTGCACACTCCCGAGTGCGCCACGGGGTCGGCCCTGTATTATTTTTTTTGGTGGAATGGCTGAATATTTTCACATTATTAAACAATTCAATTGTTGGTTTTGTGGCTTTTCTTTTCTTTCTCTTAACAGTGTTTTTCATAGACCAGAAGTTCTTAACTTTGATGAAGTCCAATTTTCCTTTTATGGATGATGCTTTTTGCCTAACCCAAGGTGACAAATATTTTCCTCCGTGTTTTCTTCTAGAAGAGTTATATTTTTATGTTTTACATTTAGATCTATGATCCACTTTTAGTTAATTTTTGTATAAGGGACAAAGTATGGGTAGAAGTTTATTTATTCATATAATCATTCATTCGTTCAACATATGGATGACAGTAGTTCCAACACTATTTTTTTGAAGGACTATCCTTGTTCCATTCAAATGCCTTTGCACCTTTTAAAAAAATCAATTGTCCATATATATGTGGGTCTGTTTCAGGACTCTCTTTTTTTTCCCACTGTTGTTTATGTCTGTCCTTTTGCCACTACCACACTGTCTTGATTACCATAGCTTGATNCACTGTTGTTTATGTCTGTCCTTTTGCCACTACCACACTGTCTTGATTACCATAGCTTGATAGTAAGTTTTGAAATCAAAGGATGTGAGTTCTCCATACTTGTTCTTCTTTTTCAAAATTGTTGACCACTCTAGTTCCTTTGCTTTTTAATATAATTTTAGAATCAGTTTGTCAATTTCTATTAAAATTCTTGATGGAGTTTTGATTGAAATTGCACTGGTTTTATAGATAAGTTTGGGAAGAATTTTTACACTTTTGAGTCTCTGCCTTGATGTATTTATGGTTGTGTCAGAGATTGCATATTCACCAGTTGAAGGACATTTAAGTTATTTCTGGCTACGAATAAAGCTGCAATAATCATCTGCACACAAGATTTCGATTTTAGTTACCTGGTCACTCACTGAGCTCTTTCTACATAGAAATTTATGTCTTTTATTTCTAGGAAATTTCCTTTAATTATTTATTTGCTAAATCATTGCCTCTCTACCATTTTCTCTGTTCTCTCTTCTGGATATTATTAATAATGTGCTGGAACTCCTGGGTCAATCCTCCAGTTTTCTTATCTTTTCTTTCCTGTTGTCAATCTCTTCTTCTTCTTTTTTTTTTTTTTTTGTTTACTTTCAGAAAGATTGCCTGAACTTTTTTTTTCAAACTTCCCATTAAAATGTATACATTTTAGCACTGTATTAATTTTAACTTAACTCTTATTTTATGGATTCAACTTCTCCTCTCCCTAACAATATTATTTTCTTATTTGAAATTTTATTTTGCTCCCTGAATTGTCTGATTTTCCCCTTCCCTTTTCTAGTTGATATATTTTATTCTCTTTCATGTTGGGAGTTTTCTATTATAACTCTGGTGATTCTTTGTTTTTTATTAAAATGTAAAAGTAAGACATTAAAATCTGAGTGGACACTCTTGATGTAAGGGCTTGTGTAAAGTCACTCTTTATGACTTTGCAAATAGTGATCTTCACAATCAGATGTGTACTTGCGCATCTACATGAGTAGTTTACAAATGTCATGTTTTTGACGACTTTTTCTGGAATCATTCAATTATCTTTTGAGAAAATGTCTCCAGTGGCCTGCACGGGGGGTATATGCCTAGCTGCCAGCCTTTTTATGGCTGATGGCATTAGAGCCATGGGGTCCCTGTGTAACACGTAGGCTCCATCCTAAACCCCTCCATAGGTTGGGCAGAGTCTGAAGTCTTTCTGTTACTTTTGTGGGGATGGGGGGGGCAGATGGGTAAACAAGCTTAATAAACATTTTATTATTAATATAAACAGAACTGTGGAAGAGCATTAGGTGTGGGTGAGAATAATTATCTTTTCAGAGGGCTCAGAAGAGGTTGCAAAGAGAAATCACCACTAAATCTTGGTTTTGAAGTAAGAAGAGGCAAATTAATTAAAGTGAATGGGAGGCAGAAATGAACAGAGAAAAGCATTTGCAGGAAGAAGTGTGTGTGCAAAATCAAGAAAGCTTAGAAGAGCATGGTCCATTTCTGAAGAAGGGGTTCAATGCCATAATGTTGGCACTTCGTATATGGGTTGGGGCAGGGAACAAGCACTTTATGTAGTTTAAGGAAAACAATTAGTTTCTTTTCTTTTCTTTTTTTTTTTTTTGTTTGTTTTTGTGTCTAAGCCCCTTCTATTTTAAATTCTAAATGTTGGTTTGTTCACTTAGCTCAATCTGTATTAGTTAATGTATTCCAATTCTACTACTTGCTGCTTGTACCTAATGACACATTATTTAACATCTTTGGTCCTCAATTTTCTCATCTGTAAAATGGAGATAGTATCTGCTTGTATTAGCTGGGGTTCTTGGTGGTGTGCAAGAGAAAGCAAAACTTGTTAGTCTAAACAGAAATGGATTTTATAAAAGGATATTGGATTTGTCTCAGGAAGCTGAAAACTAAGTTTGGATGTTATATAGTCATGACAAGTCCCAAATCATAGGCAAAACTGGTGCCATGGAGACCTCACTGCCACCAGCTGGGCACAGACAGTGGAGCCTGTACCACTGATACTATCCTAGCGGTCCTTGGATGCGGCCGCTGGAAACACTGCAGTACTGCTTCTGGAAACCAGATGTGGCAGTGGTGCTGCTACTTCCCTTACAAGAATGTATTTTTTCTGGTGCTATGAATCTTATTGGCAGAACCTAGAACATGTGTCCATGTCCTGTGTGTAATGGAGTACTGACCAGTAAGCAATGGCACTGTATTTTAGCTTCTCCAGGAAGAAATTGGGTCTGCCTCATAAAGAGGGTGGGGATTTTTCCAAACATAGGAAGCAGGGATAAATACTGGATAATCAAAAAGAATGACCAATGCCCACATAGCTCAGGCTATCAAAAGGTTTTTGGAAAATATATGATAATATAATGCAGAAAACCCTGAAAATGACAGATATTATTACTGTCATCTTTAGCACATCATCATCGGGGAAGATTCTCAAATAAATTCTATATTAGTTATCTATTAACATGTAATAAATTACCCCAAAACTTAATGGCTTAAAAACAATAAACATTTATTATTGCAGAGTATCTATGGATCAGGGATTCAGGGGTGGCTGAGCTGTGTGGTTCTGGTACAGGGTTTCTCATGAGATTGCAGTTAACATACCAGCTGGGGCTGATGGCCTGACTGGCACTAAAGCATCAGAATGGTGCCTTCACACGAGGAGGCCTGGATGGCTATGGAAAGAGATCTCTGTTGCTAACCACACAGTCTTCCCACGGAGCTGCTCATTGATTGCCTTTACACATGTTAGCTGGCTTCCCTCAGAGAGAATGATCCAAGAAAGAGTGATAAAAAGAGGGAAGTTACAATGTTATTTTTTAATCTATATTTGATAGTTACTCTCCATCATTTCTACCACATTCTACTTGTTACTAAGGCAGTCACTAAGTATAGCCCACACTCAAGGGGAGGGGAATTAAGGCTCCACCATATGGAGGAGTATCAAAGAATTTTTGGACATATATTAAACCATCACAAGATTTTTAAAAATTATTTCATAAATTGGCCAAACTAATTTCTTTAGGTATAATTTCTAATTATTTTTGTGTGTAATATGTCAGAGTATCTACTGTGATTTGAAGTCAAATCATCACATACCCTTCAGGGATATTTATTGTATCTGTCAAAAATTTTTCAGTGCTTAAAAAGGAGAGGGGTTCACACTGGATAGCAGATTATCAGCAAAGAAATGCATTTCAACTATAAATTAAATATTTGTCCTTTTGTTAAGACACCTGAATCCTATGGAGTAGAGATTTTTTTCTTTAAAAGGCGGATATTACTTTACTTCCATTTTCGTAACACAATGGTGGTTCTCAACTGGGGACAATCTGACCCTCAGGGAGCATTTAGTTATATTACAGTGTAGAGTGTGGATGTGGAGGGAGGAAAGGAGGAGATATTTTTGTAGTTCAAGACACTTTTTTAAGAGCACAAAAGTATCCTAGGGACACAAACTTGAATGCTTTCAGGGGCTGTGCAGATAGTATAAGTGGGCAAAAACCATAGGGAGTGGTGAGGCCTATGACATTCAAATTCAATTTAAAAATCACAGCAACAATGCCAGGCCAGCCAAACAAAATATCTCCAAGTGCCCAGTCTGGCTCTCACCTGCCAGCTTGCTCTTCCTGCTGAGGTCTAAGCTCTGACTTGCTTTTCCTTGGGAGAAACAAGGAGCTGAGGAACTGGCAAGTTGAAGGAATCCTTGTGTTCATTTCTTTCAGTCCTTCCCTCCATCCTGTCCAGCGGTTTAACCCATATCCCCTCACATGGTCTGCAGGGAGAGCCTGAGGGCAGGCTTTCTACATCCTCTCCTATCTTTGGCACTTAGACACTGCTCCTGTCCAAGGTGATTGGTCTCATATGGGTCTACTCTAGGGGTGTGTGTTAGGGGCACTGGGTTTCTTTAAATGGGATACCATTACAGGTTAATTATTCAGACTGGTTTTGATCATGCCATGTTGAATCTATTGCTACCTCTGCTTCAACTGACAGTAAGAAAATACATATACTGGAAACAAGGCAAAACGGATATAATACTTTCCATGACATCTCTGTATTTCAGGGTATAGCATCAATGTGCGGGTTTGGGATATCCATTCTACTATTCATTTTTTTGTTATTAAAAGAAGAAAAGGCCCTTTCAGAAATGTTGCTTTAGAGCTTCCAATTTAATTTACCTCCCTCCTTGAATGGCAACTCTAGATGAGCTTTTAATGACCTCTTTTTTGCCCAAGGGTTGAGACCAAGAAAAAATAAGGAGGTTTATGTGGCACTTACATGGTGTGTGAGTTTACTGCATCTAAAAATGCAGCTAGGTAACACTGCAATAAGATACAATTTTTCCTTTTTTCACCCTTTTATTCACTATTTAACAAGTAATTATTGCACACGGAGATAGGATAGATATAGGCCCTGCTCTCACAGAGTTAATGGTCAATCTACTACATCAAATTAGCAAACACTGAAAATATGTTTATTCAATCCTCAGTGCTGGGAGTTGTGAAATTGGCTCTCTCATACCCTGCTGGAAGTGACTTCTCTGACTCTTGGAAATCAACTTGTAAAGATGTATTAAGAGGCACAAAAATGGCGATAATGTTTTGACTTAGTAATTCCACTTCTGGAAATCTGCTCTGACAAAATATTTAACACAACACCAATTTAGTTAAAAGTTGGAAACACATATCCAGCAAGTGGGAAGTATGAATATTATGAAACACCCATTTGGTAGTCTATTATGCAACTATTTAAAATGATGGTTATGAAGACAATGTAGCAACAAGGTAAACTTCTTATAATGTAATATAAGGGAAAAGATATAAACTATATCTGTATAATATTACAAGTATATAAAAAAGTATTTTTAAACGAGTCAGGAAAGGGGCCGGCCCGGTGGCGCACTGGATAGTGCGCTGCTTGGGAAGCGCGGTGGTGCTCCCGC
>NW_007730172.1:70986-71598 GCF_000696425.1 Galeopterus variegatus
ATCAAAATGTCACACTGTACCCCATAAATGTGTAATTATTATGTGCCAATTAAAAATTTTTAAAAAAATGATTATTTTATATTGGTATGATTTGGAATATTTTTCTCTTCCCTCTTCTATAAATTTACTTTAACACAGTTAAGTCTTTGAAAATAAATATATACTAACCAGTGCAGCCAAATGAGCTCTTCTTTAAAAAAAAGTTAGGGAAGTTCTGATATCAAGTACTTTAGAATTTACAGAGCTTTTTCAGTTAAGGAGCCCACAGGAAGGTAAAATAAAGTTAACTGAGAAACCTGAGAAAAGCAAACGGTCCCTCCCATTTTTCTAAACCACCAGTCAGCCGTGGTACTTGTTCCACACATGGCAGGCTGGGATGCTGGTTTCAATGTTGAATTTTTCACCCGTCTCTTGATACTTGTGGAATCTCGCTCTTCCTGGGTCAGGGATGCAGTCTCCAGAGGAACTTCCTCCCATCCCTTATCAAAGGTTTGGGGGCTCCCAGTCCCTGCCAAAGCCCGGGGTCAAGAGTTCACGCCACCTGGGCGACTTTAAAGTTTGATTCTCTCTAGCCTTGAAAGAACTGGGCACTGGCAGGCTGCGGGCGAGCCT
>NW_007730172.1:71630-89945 GCF_000696425.1 Galeopterus variegatus
CGAGCCTGATTGACGGGTGGCCGGGGCCAGACAGAGCGGGAACTAGCGAGCGGCGGGGGCGGGGCCCGGGCGGGGCCGGGGGTGGGCAGACCCTCGGGACCGCCCAGCAGGCCTGCTGCCAGGCTGCCCGGCTCCTGCTACTCTGCCGCACAGCGCGGTGAGGCAGGTGCCCCGAGGCTCAGGCTCCCCGGTCCCAGGCAGTGGGTCTTTGCCTGCCCCTGGGCTGGTGCCGCCGCTCAGCTCTCGGAGGGGACTCTGGCCTGGCCGGCGTTTGGATACTGCGGGGCGGGGAAGGAAGGTGGGTGCACGGGACAGTTGCTATAACCTTCTCCTTTCGCTCTACGTTCTTGCACGTGGAAAATCTCTCTTCATATGCTTTTCCAGAATCATCAGTAGTGATCAAAACTGCACATCTGTGAAATTGGTCCTTTCAGGGGGATTGGTGAGGGTCGCACTATTCCTACCTGTGGTCCTGTGAGGGACCTGCCTTTTACTATTGGGAGAGTTTCCTGGGACTGAATGGGACTTCTACGGAACTGAGCTCAGTAGCGGGGTGAGCGCGCCGGCTGCGGTGTGACAGCTTGGGGCTGTTGGGGGCGGGGGATCTGGCGGAAACCTTCCTTGCGGCCCACCTGCGGCTCAGCCAGCAATAAAGACTTGTCACGTGTAAGGCTGGATGAGAAGCAGGGAAATAGAGGGGGGATGTCTGGGGCGACAAAAATCTAGAAAAGGTGACATATTGGGAATACTCCCTTTGGGACGGGTGCTTCCTTAGCCTTCCTTCCTTCATTCATTATGGCATTTTCGTATAGGAGCACTTTTCAAAACAGTTAACAACGGTCTGTTAAACACCACATTGCTGTACATTAACTTTTTCTTCCTACCCCTCGCAATTTTATACTAAATGAGTTCAAGGTCAGCTGTTGGAGACTAAGTCACCTGTTGGGAATATTTTTGTATTCTCTAACACTGAAGAAAGTGTTTAGGAACGTGTTCCTTTCATACCTCCAACCCCCTCACTGCTTCCTACCCTCCTTAATTCTTGCCACCTAAAGACCAGGGAAGAAGAAAGTCAGGCAAGTACTTTGGTTAATTTGATCTTGTGGCTTTCGTAAACATCAGCTGTTCCTTTGCCTTCTTTTAGTTCCTTCAATATTAAAATGTGCCAATAATGTTTTCTGTAAAGAATGCAAAGGGCTGGAGGAGAAAGGGAAACTGTCCTTGAAGTGGTCTAGTAAAGTGATTATTTTTTAAAATCACAAAAATTGATACTCAGTTGAATTCCAATATTTTCACCTCTTATGGGAAAGGTATTTTGAAATTATAATTATTTTAGCAAGAAAATGTCAGTAAGCTTCTCCCTGTGAGAAGTCTTCCATTAATAGTCTCTACCCAATGGAGTGAATGCTTTAGAAATCTGAGGTTAGAACCTAGAGTTTATAGAGGCCTACTGAAGTACAAGAGTGTATTTAACTTATAAACTAATTTCAAGGAACTTTGAAAATAACGGTATCAGGAATATTTCAAGATTTCAAGATTTCTGCATTCAGGTATCTCTGTGGCTTTACAATTCACTTGTTCTTTCTATTATTTAATAATAGTAATATTGCTTAATAATGTAGCCCACAATACGGGGCATCTCTTCTTAATAATTCTGTCAGTACATCATAAAGGACAGCTCTCTACAGCCCTGTTCTGTATGTTCTGTATGGTTATTTTTTTCCAGTTGTTAAACTTATTGAGTCAGTTCTGCTCTAGGTTGAATTGGAGGCAGTGAGATGTGGTGGGGACCTGGATTAAAAGTATCTATCTGTGTACTGAGTTCTAGCCCCAGATGAACTTTGAAGTCCTGGTAAGTCTTTTAATCAACTTTGTGGGTCCCAACAAATCCCTTAACTTATGTGTGTCATTTTTATCTTCAAAATAAGGGAATTGTCTTTGGTCTGAAAGAACATTTGGATCCCTTTAAACACATGCAAATTCTGATGTATCATTCCTGTACAGGAGTTTTGATTCTAGAATTTGCTCTCATTTCCAGAGGGTGTCCGTCCTAACATGCCAGACACCACCCCCAACCCACCTAAGCAATGTAGTGCAGTGATTAATTGTGAGTTTTGGAGACCGACAGGTCTGTCTTCATTTTCTAGCTCTGACCTTAAGCAAGCTACTTATGTTCTCTAAGCCTCATTTTCCTCATGTTTAGAATAAAGATGATAATAAAGCCTAAGGTCATTACGAGGATCAAATAAAGCAATGCACGTAATGTAAGCAGCTCAGTTTCTACAACTTAATAGTCAATAAATGGTAGCAATTGTTTTCAATTCTACCTTTTCTGCTCTTTTTTTTAAATAAGATGAAATTTAACTCAGATAAATGTAAAGCCCTACACATAGGTGTTTTAAAAAATAAGCAAGTAGAGGACAAAGAGTGGTAATTTATTGAGCCGATTAACCTCAGGGTTAATTGACATGATGTCGCCTGTGAGTCAGCGGTATGTTGTGAGGGTCCAGAAAGGCAATATGATTTTATGTTGCTTTAGGAGAAATTAGAATGCATATCTAAAGCCAAGGCTATTTTTCACCATCTGCCTTTTGCTGTTTGTACAGACCTCAGAATTACACTCTTAAGTTGAACATTTACAAATCGACTTGTCTGGAGGAAGAGAAGAGAAAGGACTTATGCCATATTACACTCATTCATAACTAATACATTCATTTTTGACTCCCCCTCAACATTTTTGACCTTTGTTATGTAAGGCTTCCTGCCAGCAGAATGCAAAGGAGGAAAAGAACAGGTTCCCACCCATCCTTTACTGGCTACAGGACTGTGGCAAATTATTTTACCTCTGAGCTTTAGTTTCCTCAAACATAAAATGAGGAACTTATTATTATTTTATGTTATTAGATACTGATTTAATCTTCAAGTCTATCCTATCAGAGTGTTTGCCTCACAAAGTTGCTGGAAGACTTAGTTGTATATAAATATATAGCCCGTTTAGTGCAAAGTAGAGCTCAACCAATATGGTACGCTCCACCCATTCCTTCTCTTGATTAGAGACAGTGGAACACTACTGTAATCTAGCCTTGAGAATAGATGGGGTTCATGACTTTCATGCATATTATAAAAAGCAGACCAAGAAGTGTTTCAACTGTTCTCATTGTTTAGCATGAAGTATGAGATTATGTATACTTCCACTACTACTACCTCTCTTTCCCAACTGCTACAGGCTGTTTTCTTCAACTAAGGCTGTTGTGAAAGTTGATGAAATCAATTTTCACCAAATCAGACAAAACAGGGCCAGGAAAGGCACAAAGCAGAGGGGTCCATGCTTGCTTATCTGTGTAGGGACTAAGGGAAGACTTCCTCTTCACTCCTGAAGGTTCATTAATAAAAATTACTGACAAATTTAGATCAATATGAAAAAAGAGCTTAACAATTTTTACTATTTAAAGTGCTGGGGAAGGACAAAACATGGGAGAATTGCAAGAGAGTAATTTCCCAGTTTTCCATTGGGGTGTAGAGCTTTATACCCATCTCCTTAGGGAAAGGGGAGACGGGGTTGTAGGAATAAATGATTCTTAGAGGGATACAGTGGGCCTGGAGAACATATAATGGCCTGGTGCAGTCTATTTGGCCCACAGAGCAGACAATGACTGGTGTATAATTTTCTTTAAAATACTGAATAAAACCAAAATAGAAGACAATGTTATGTGACAAAAGTTTATCCATGTGTGTTTACAGATTTCAGTCTTTCTTCCTGCAATATGAGTCAAATTGACAGAGCAGACAATGACTGGTGTATAATTTTCTTTAAAATACTGAATAAAACCAAAATAGAAGACAATGTTATGTGACAAAAGTTTATCCATGTGTGTTTACAGATTTCAGTCTTTCTTCCTGCGATATGAGTTAAATTAGTGAAAAGTCAGGGAAAGGACCAGAGGTGATTGTCTCCTTCTTTGGCAGGTCTGGACGTTAGGCAGATAAGGGAACAGCTTCATCCTGTGCTTTGGAGAGTGACAGGATGGTGGGGGGTAGTTAGAGAGACCTTAAGGCTGAATATGAGTTAAATTAGTGAAAAGTCAGGGAAAGGACCAGAGGTGATTGTCTCCTTCTTTGGCAGGTCTGGACGTTAGGCAGATAAGGGAACAGTTTCATCCTGTGCTTTGGAGAGTGACAGGATGGTGGGGGGTAGTTAGAGAGACCTTAAGGCTGCTTCTTTATTCCAGCATGTCAAAGCACCATATTTTTTTTTTCCTTTTTTTTTTCGTTAAATTTTTATTTTGTCAATATACAATGTATATGATTATTATGGCCCATCATATTTTGGGATAACAATTTTCTGCACCCCAGCATCTGAGATAAGAACTGTTTCTAAGAACTTTCTAAAATCCATCAGAAATCCCTTCACATCCTTCATGCATCTCCTGCTTTGCATGTATGCACATATTTCTGTGCAAGATTTATCATTAGACATTCTTTAGAACTACAGTAATTTGGATAAGATGCTCGAAAAGAAACGTGCCCAGAAATGGCCTATCAATCAATGAACTAATAACCAATCTGGCTTTGAACCTCCAAAACCAGTGAATTCTGTTTCCAAGCAGCTTACATAAACCTCTCCCTTTTTGCCAATCAAAGCTTTCTTTTACCCTCCCTCATTGAAAACATTCATGGCTTGCCATCGTGTTCATTTCGGATTATAATCCTATTTTCTATTCCTGAAGAACTTATTATATATGGAGATATTTTTCTCTATTTTTTTTTTTTTTTTTTTTTTAGATTAACACTGGGTTGTCAGCCTATGTTTTGGGACCAGGCTCTGTGAAAGGAGTTTCACCCTTTCCAGCAAGTGTGCTCTTGCTGGAGAAGGTCTGCATTCCTATATTTGCATGATAGGATCTCTAGCCATTTTAGGCCCTGCTTCATGCTCCAGTCATTGCCTTAGTCTGAGTTACTGAAGTGAGTCTTAGAAAAAACTTTGTCATAAGGGGATATTGAAAATTGATTCATTAATGTAGAGCACCAAAATGCAAACGTAACATTTTGGGAGGAATTTGTTATAGAATTTTAGCCTTCTGACTTTTCTTTGATATCGTTAGCTTTTCAAATCCTTTTAAATTTGAAAGAATTTGCCTCAAAATTCCAACCTGATCTTGCAAATGTTGTACAAATTTGCTGAACAATTGAATACCAAGAGATTCCCTTTTAAGTGTTTTCCTTCCTGTGGATTTCAAAGAAAAGACTTGAGGCAGTTTTGTTGCAATGCCCTCAAAGCATGGAAAAATCCTGTATGCCCTGTAGGCAGCAGCACACAGCAGAAAAATTTAATTACTTTAGGTTTCAGTTATCATAGAGAAAAAATAGTGGGTTAAGGGGCCAGGACAGACCTGTTGGCAATGGAAGGCCCAGATCAGGCCAGATATTAGCATTTTCACTAAGCAGTGAAGATCTGGCCTGAGTAAGAATTTTTTTGGGGGGGCGGGGGGGCAGGGAGGCAGCTGGCCAGTAACAGGGATCAAACCCTGGACCTTGGTGTTATCAACATCACACTTTAACCAACTGAGCTAACCAGCCAACCCATGAGTAAGAACTTTTTAAGGGAATTGTTCCTTTTTGGTCATTCATCCATTTATTCAGTGAAATTTTCTTTAATTTCATCAATTTTTTTAATTCATCAATTAGTTTGAATATTTCAGTAATTCTGCTGTGCAAAGGGGATGTTGATAATGATTCAAATTCTTTAGCCTCAGATGTGAATAAGAATGTCTTTGGAGAGCTAGTTTAAATTCAGATTCTTGTACCCTATCACTTAGAGATTCTGACTCATGACATCTAGTGTGAAGCCCGGGAATCTGCATGTTAATAAGCCACACAGGTAATTCTGATGCCAACAGATTTCCCGTGCTTGTGAACATATTCACATAGACTCTTTGGAGAACAGTGTAATCTCTCTGTCAAAAACTTATCATTACTGTCATGTATGTGAACAAATCCAAACTCTAGTCTACTCTCTGCTTTTAACCAAGTCAACTTACTTTTCTTTTCTTTTTTTTTTTTTTAACCCATAAAATAGGGACTTGGACGAGATTTCTATAAATTCCCAGCTGTCCCTTAATTTGATGATTTTCGCCATTTTAGATTTGTCTAAAAGAGTATTCCTTGAGCTGTTACAGATTAAGGTCCCTCTTTAAAGAAATGAACTGTTGAGTAAGATCTACCCAAAATCCTGTGAAATTCTTAGACTCCTTTGGGTATTAATAGTCCCACTTTCTTTATTACCACCTTCTTATGTTGAGAAATATAATAGATGGATGATTTCAGGAGAAGGAAGGTAAGAAGGTTTGGTTTATAGAGACTACCTTATTTATTAGAGGTTGAGCTTTTTTTTTTTTTTTTTTTTTTTAAACTGTGGGTGTAAATTTCTAGCCGAATATTTCAGTAATTGAACTTCCCTTCAAGAGGCCCTTCTTGATCCCCTTCCCAGGTAGGGTTAAGTGCAGTCTCTTCTGTGCTCTTCATCCCCCTTGTGGGAACCAGGCCTCAGCCCTTCTCACTTGGTGGTTACAGAGGTTCCATGGTCTGTCAGCATCTTGGGGCAGGAACTGGGGCTTTCATCTCAGTCTCAAGGACAGAACAGAGTCAAGCACACAGTAGATGCTTCATGAATATTTAAGTGAATTAACTGCCACTTTTCAAACCACTGTTAAAACAAAATTCCTTTATTTTATATAATGCATTTCATAATTTTCTCTTGTCAATGTGAAAACTGTGCTATTTCAGTATGTCTGATTTTGAGAGATACAGTATATTCAATTGCAATTATTATTTAAAAATTGAAACTGAAAAGAATTTTTACTATTATTATAAATTTTGTTTTTTAGTCAAGGTAAACAGTAATTTCTAATAGCCCATCATGCCACATAGGCACACAAATAATTATTTCTCCTCTTCTTGTGTCACTGGGAGGTGAGCATTTGAAGCAGCTTCTTTATGTGCGTTTTCATTTCCTACTGAACAAAACATACCAATAGGAAGAGCTTCATATTTTTCTTTCAGGGCAATCACAGAGATAAACCAAGTTAGAGCAACTCTCTTGAATAGCTAATATCTGTCGCCTGGAGAAGGAGAAAATTATTTTCAGCTCTTTGTGTTGATGTGTATAGAACATGTGTTCTGAGTAGCTGCTATTTTCATTGCCTCTTTTTCCAGCTGAGGAGCAACATAAACTATTTTAATTAATATTGTGTCACCAAAAGGGATTGAAATAGCCAATTGAATTCTGCCAAGATAGAGTCTTTTGATGAAAACATACCTTTATTGATTGTGGATGAAGAAAATCATTCTTAAAATGAAATCCAGAGAAAAATCATATCCCTCAGAGAAAATTTCTGAGTGGCAGGCTGAGATTAACATCATAAAATTGAATTTGTGCTGCAAGCCTTTGATGTAATCAGCAGCTGGGAGATGGTGTTGCCCTTGCTGTGCTCCCTCTGATTGTGCTGAATTATTGTGTGGAATGAAATAAGTGTTTCTTGTGTCCCTCCTCCAAGAAATACAAACAAGGTATTACTAGGTAGTTTCTTGCTAGTTAAAATGGGCTGGATCGATTCCAGGCCTCTCAGGCTCATACATCCATGAATTATAGGAGTTGGACATTTATGCCTCAGGGATAGAATTTCTTGATATCACTGGACAGTAACTTTTTTTGGTCAGTGGAAATCCAGCAGAAAAGACACAAGAGGGATTCCCCTTGCCAGGGACTGTTTTTAGAACAAGTAAAGGCCAGGATGTGTTAGAAAGTGCCACATAGCACCTGTTGGCCTGAAGGTCCAGTCAAGCCCATCCCTGTTTCCCTGGGCTACCTCTTATGACATATGCTGCATTGAAATCACCTCAGTGTAGCAATCTTCTTTTGTGTTCTGAGTCTTGTTCCATGACATCAGTGTTACATGGGCTTTTTACTGTTTTTGAATTAAGCCTTGATCCCTTGAAAACACTCTTGTCTATGCAGGCACATGTAATGAATAGGTTTTGTAGATTACCTCTTATGACATATGCTGCATTGAAATCACCTCAGTGTAGCAATCTTCTTTTGTTTTCTGAGTCTTGTTCCATGACATCAGTGTTACATGGGCTTTTTACTGTTTTTGAATTAAGTCTTGATCCCTTGAAAACACTCTTGTCTATGCAGGCACATGTAATGAATAGGTTTTGTAGATTAAGCAGAAAATATCTACTCATAGATTCACCACCCTCAGACTAAAGAGTAATTTAGCACCTTAACCACCCCTGTGGTTGAACCTCAGTTGTGTATGTTTTGTTTTGTTTCATTTTCTTAAAAGAAATAGGTGGACTGGCTCATCTGTCTGGAATTGTAACCAGGTGATGGTGTTGTTATGGACTCTCACTCTCAAGCCCTTGGACAGGTGAGATGAGCTTTGAGGTCAGACATATCTGGGGAGGTAATCCCAGCTACGGGATTTAGATTTACCAAGCCTCTTTTTCCTAATCACAGTAATGGTAGGTGTGCAGATTAAATAGAAAATGCATAAGAAAACTCCACCACAATGTCTAGAGCACAGTTGGCATTCAGTAAACACTTGTTGAATTGAATTATAATGCTGTGCCTTAAGACTGGGAAGAAGAGTAAAGGACAATGAAGGTAGAAGGTACAGATGAGTCCTGGAGTAGGGGAAAGTGAGAGGAGCCAGGACTAGAGAAAATTCTGAGTAATAAAGAGGTGAGGTGGGGAATATGAAAAGGAGGTGGCACTTGGCTCGTGACAGAAAATCCACAAAGACAAGAATGATTACAAGTGCTTCACCTCCTGTACCCCAAATTACTGCTAGGATAGGTCAGAAGCCCCAGAAAATATATTTTTTAAAAATTCAATATTCCAGTAAGACTAAAATTTCTTTGGATTATGACCCTCAAGTCCTGCACTTCCTCTATCACTCTCTCCAAACCGCCATGGAATTCTGCATTCATAACCTTCTTAGGGTAAATCTGTTTCAGCCTAGCTTCTGCTTGGATCCTAAAGTGAGAGAGATGAGTTTAAAGGCTTCCCTGGCAGGTGTTTCTGGTCAGTGGCCAGAGTTGGAAAATACTAGAATCATGGGCATTAAGGAGCCTTCTTCAAGCAGGCCTTGTCCACAGGGGCCCATATTCTTGCCTGTGGGAATACCTGCAATCTGCTTATTCTGGGAGGAAAGAAGATTGTCATAATGGCAGTGGTCTAACTTACAATGTCAGTTTGTGCTGGAGTTGAGAAAAGGGAAGTAGATGTCAGAGCCAAGAAAGGAAACAACTGACCCTTGGAAAAACATGGGAATTTTCCAAGAAAAGCCAAAGTATAAAGAATGAACCATTGATAACTATGGGAATGAAGCTCGCTTTGCTGTTGTACATGGGGAAGACTTATGCCAGCCTACTTTGCATCAGTTATTTACATACGTAGAACTTGACTTGTAGGTTGTGAATTATAGAGGACAGTGCTGTGGATTGAGTGTTCCCTTAAAAGTCACCAAAGCTTGGCCCCCCATTGTAACAATGTAAAGATGGTGGAAAACATGATTATGGTATTTGAAAGGTGGGGCCTTTAAGAGATGATTGGATTGTGAGGGCTATGACCTTATGAATGGATTAATCCATTCATGGAGTAATGGGTTAATCATGTAATGGGTTATCAGGGAGAGGTTCTGATGGCTTTACAAAGAGAGAAAGTTGAGCAGGTTAACTCTGATTGTGCTGTGCTTGCCATGTGATACCTTTCATTGCCATGGTACTCTGTAGGGTAGAGTTCCCACAACCAAGAAGGCCCTCACCAGATATGTTCCTTATGCCTTGGACTCCGCATCTTCCAAAACTGTAGGAAATGAATTTCATTTCTTTATACATTACCCAGTTTCACATATTCTGTTATAAGGAACAGAAAACAGGCTAATACAGGCAGAAACCTGTGTTTTTCATTTTTCATTTAGTAGGGCCTTAACAGACACCTGTTGAATGAATAATTAAATATATTATTTCTCAGGGAGCCCATGATATGGATAGAAAGGTGATTTATTATACAAAAGAAATAGAGAATAGAATTGGGTACCTGACCAATTGTGTGATTCAGACTAGAATTTAAATACTGTATACGTTTCAAGAAGTGATGTATGCATTACGGGTAGAACAACCCTAATTCAAAACTCTGAAATCTGAAATGCTCCAAAATTTAAAAGGTTTTGAGCACCAACATGATGCCACAAGTGGAAAATTTTGCATTTAACCTCATATGACAGGTCATGTGTTTCATGTACACAATTATTAAAAATACTGTGTAAAATTACCTTTAGGCTATGCCTATAAGGTGTATGTGAAGCATAAATGAATTTTATGTTTTAATTTGGGTCTTATCCCCAAGATATCTTATTATGTATATGCGAATATTCCAAAATCCAAAAGAAAGTCAGAAATACAAAGCACTTCTGGTGTCAAGCATTTCGAATAACAGATAATTAACCTGAATTAAGATTTGTGTTATGACTAGAAGAAAACAAAATCTGTCAGATGGTATACTAGTTTTCTAGGACTGCATAACAAAGTACCACAAACTGAGAGGCTTGAACAACAAAACTTTATTGTCTCACAGTTCGGGAGGCTAGAAGTCCGAAATCAAGATGTTGGCAGGGCTGGTTACTTCTGAGGGCTTGAAGGACAAATCTGTTCCATGTCTTTCCCCTACCTTCTGGTGGTTTGCTGGCAATCTTTGGTATTCTTTGGCTTGCAGAAGCATCACTCCCATCTCTTCCTTCATCTTTACATGGCTTTCTGTGTGCATTTGTCTCCAAATTTTTCCATTTTATAATGAAACTAGTCATATTGGATTAGGAGCTCACCCTAATCCAGTATGACATCATCTTCACTTAATGAATTATATCTGTAACAAACCTATTTCTAAAAAATGATCACATTTTGAGGTACTTGGAGTTAGGGCTTTCAACATATGAATTTTGGGGTCAATTCAACCCATAACGGGAAAGTGGTAGAATTTTAAAAAATCAAAATGTTTTTAAAATTCAAATTATTTTACTTTGCCAATTTGATACTTTTGAAGTCTTTTTTTCTAAATAGTCCATTTTAACAATTTTATTTACTTATTTATTTGTGGCTGGCTAGTATGGGAATCCAAACCCATGACCTATGGTGTTACGAGGCTGCGCTCTAACCAATTGAGCTAATTGGCCAACCCCTGATGTTTTATCTTTATCTCTCCTGCTTAATTCACTTAATAGATGAGGTCTACACTAAATTATAAATAGTAAAATGAATGATTATAAATAGCAAAGATTCTACTTATCTTAATACTGTTCACCTAACAGGATTTATACACAGATTTTGAGATTTAAAAAGCCTTTCAATAATAACATTTAACATTTTTGAATGCTTGCTATTTAATAATTTCCATTGATTATCTAACAACTCTCATATCACCCTATTAGATTAATATTATTACTTATCCTCATCTTATCGATGAGAAATCCAACACACAGTTGTCAAGTAATCTAAGAACATATAGTAGAAGAGTTGGCATTTGAATCCAGGTTGACTGACTTGAGGTCCTAACCATTGGCACAGGCTGTCTCCTTACTCATTACAGCAGGTGACCTAGATATTAATCCCATTTCATTGATGGGGAAAAGAGAGTTTAAGACAGTAGGAACTTGCTGGGTCAAAAAACCAGTAAATGTATAGGATTCGGGATTTAAGCTTAGATGTTATCTCCTTTGGGAAATCCTTCCCATGTTTGGTTTGAAGCTCCAATAGTGTTTCCTCTCCAAACAATCTTGCATTTAATTTAACATAGCACCTATCACACTATGGGTTGACAGAGGGCATCCTATCTCCTTAGACACTTGAGGTTTCTGACTGTCTTCGTCTGTCTTGTCTACATCTCTAGAATCTTGCATAGTCTCTGGTACATAGTAGATACTCAATAGATATTTTTAAATTAAATGTATATAAATAAAGTCAAAGGGACCAAAGAAAAGAGAGACCAATTGAAGACAAAAGAATTAAGGATTAATAAAAGGAGTAACTGAGGTGACAGAAGATGAAATCTGGGGTAAAGGTAAAAATGCTATATAAGAAATTAGTAGAAATATCTGAGAAAAAATAAGCTAAAAATAAGGAAAAGTTATGGAATGTTGAAATGATGAGAGGAAACTCATGTCTGAGTGACTTAATTTTCTTGGCTACTTGAAAGAAAATATCATCACTGTTGGAGTGGGAGGAATTACTTTGGTTGAGGTGGGGTTCTGAAAGGGTAGAGGAAAAGATTTGACTGTGGCAGTGGATTAGAGCCATGTTTCCTGATGTGATTTTAGGGAGTATACAGCAAGCATTTATGTTAATAGACTAATGTGCATTTTGAAAAATATAACTAGTACATCAAACCCCATGATTTTATGAACATTCACGTTTGGTTGAGGTGGGGTTCTGAAAGGGTAGAGGAAAAGATTTGACTGTGGCAGTGGATTAGAGCCATGTTTCCTGATGTGATTTTAGGTAGTATACAGCAAGCATTTATGTTAATAGATTAATGTGCATTTTGAAAAATATAACTAGTACATCAAACCCCATGATTTTATGAACATTCACGATTAAGATGATTCCAAAGGAGATACTTATATAACAATTTATTTTTACATCAGTTAATTTGATACTTAACATAAAGTGGATTAATTTTAAGAAATACATTAAGAAAATAGTTCTCCAGATTGTTCTTGGATATGGGAAAGAAAAGTATGACTCAATATTTACAGAGTCACATATACAAATACAAATTGTTTTGCCTAATATCATGAATACTTAGTTAAAACTAATCAAAAGATGAATCAGTTGTCAATACTTTGAGGGCAGGGACTATGTTTTTTTCTTTTTTGTGTTCTCTGCAGCCCAACCCACCACCAAGCTGCATTCAGTTCTCAATACATATTTGTTGAATTTAATTAAGAATAGACTAGTAAAGTGGAATTTTTTTGCTCATGTTAGAGACCTCTAGTTAAAAAAATAAAAAGAACCTAGTGAGTTTCACTGTAAATATTCAGGGAGTTAAATGTAGTATAACCAACCAACCAACCCCCCCCCAAAAAAAAAAACCCCACTTAAATCCTAAAATTTTGAGGTTTTAAACAAGAAGATCATAGTTACATGAAGTTGTTCATTGATTGCATATAAATAAAAGTGAAGGTGCCACCCAGAAGAAATCGAATTGTCCTTTTCGTATTTCTTTTATCACCCTCATGCTCATCTCTTCAACAGTGTCTGTAAATGGAGCACACTTAGCCTTTATTTGACTGTGTTAGCTCTGTTGCACTACAACTTAATGAGCAAGGAGGTGAAGTTTGAAGGTAACACTTTGTGAAAATTTTTGACTTACAAGGCAGGGAGAGTCACGAGCTGTGATGGAAACTTCGTGCATGTAGTGCATGTAGTGATGTGATTTCTTGGCTGTTTTGTTTTGTACATGTTTCAGATCACAGGTGTTTGGAGTTCAGAAACTAATTTGCATGCCTGTTTAATTCTTTCTTTGATTTCCAGGTTATTTTAGCATTGACTTTACCTGCCAAGATATTCCCTACCTAAAACAAATTGCTTTCTAGAGTTTCCTAAGTAGCAGTCAATCACTCAATAATAACATTTTTGGAGGAGCATGGCTTTGATGTTGGTTAGAGGTTAATTCTGAAATAGTCATGCTCCAGTGGATAGACCAGACAGAATTTTATGTGTTATTCAAATATACCTTGGCAGACTTTGACTTTGTAGAAACAATTTTTTACCTTTTTAAAGGAGTTATCTGATTATAATCTGTTGGTAAAATAAGAACTGTTTCTTCAGGTGCATCTGCACACAGACAGGTTTTTGAGGACAGACCTGCTGAGACCACACCAGTTGGTTCCCATGGACTCCAGAGACTGCCTGCTTCATATTCTCCTGTGGTTAAAGTAGCTCTCACTCTGGCCTCCCCGAATGTCCAGGTACTTCTCCAGCTTTCTTCAGTGTACTTTGGCTCCTTATTCCTTCATAAAGCTCCCAAACTATTGCCACTACTAGTTAGCTGTGTGACATGGGCCAAGCTGCTCTATTTTACTATTCAATCTCTGTATTTGTTTTTATCAAGTTTATTAAGGTATAATTTGAATACAATAAACTGCACCTATTTAAAGTGTACGGGGACACTTCAAAAAGTTTGTGGAAAATGGAATTAGAAGACAATATGAATCCTTTCATGAACTTTTTGAAGTACCCTCATACAATTCAATGAATTTTAACACCCAAGCTTTTTTAATCTCCACCTAAACTCCAAATTTAAGAACAAAACTTCCTCTGAGCTCAAGATAGCCATGTTTTTTTGTTTTTGTTTTTGAAGGAAAGAATCATGAAGTAATTTATTTTTGTCCCTCACAGTGGCTATGAGTTTTGAAGAAAGTAGGTGGGATTCTTTTCCACTTAAGAGATGGGATTCAGAGAGGTCACACAACTATAAGTGGCTGATCTGAGATTCAAATCCAAGTCTGTTTTATCCCAAAGTTCATATTATTTATTGCAATACTATTTTTTACTTTCCTCAAAGGTATTTACTTGTCGGGAGTTTATTGTCAAAATTCATGCATTGTAACTAAAGACTTTATCCTTTGTGTTTTTTGGTTGGCTGTCCTCAGTCAAGAGGTTCTAGATTTGTCTGTGTTTGTGAAGCTGGCAAGGCAGAGACTCAGTGTCTGGGTATGTCCCTGAAGAAAGCTATTTATGACAAGGTAAACAATTCCACTGTCCAGTAGACACCTGCCACAAAACCACATTTGCATCATACTCATTATTCTGCTGTCCTCAGATAAGTCAGAAAGATCAAAACAAATTGTTTCAGAGAAGAAGATGAAGGTGGGCAGGAGGATGGGAGCTGTAATGGTGTGTTGTTCTTTGTGCTTGCTAGTATTATATTTATGGAGAGGGAATAAGCAATGGAGGCTGCATGAATAAGAGGATTTATTGTTGTTGTTTTCCTTGACTTTTTTTTTTTTTTAAGAGCAACCAAAATTACAAAAGAATTTAGCTTTGCAGGTCACTAAGACTTTTGGTGGGGAAGGGAGTGAGTCATGGTGTACAGGGAGTGAGTTCTGGATGGATTGTTAGGAGACCTGGTTCTAGCTTTGGCTTGGCCACTCTTTTCCTGGGTTATCTTGGCCAAGTAACCAACTTTCCTGGGCCTTCATTTCCTCGTCTGTAGAAGGAGGGAGGGAGAGCTGTGATCCCCAAGGCTTTCTTTAGTCTTTAGTCTAGGGTTAGTGGGAGCTCTAGGATGCCTACATGACTCATGTTATATTTGAATTTCAGATAAGCAATAAATACTTTTTATAAGCCTGTTCCATGAAATAAACAATAATTATATTTTTTTAGTTCGACCGTGTCCTAAATATTGCATAGGACATACTTATACTAAAAATTATTTGTTGTTTATCTGAAATTCAAATTTAACTGGGCATCTTGTATTTTTATTTGCTAAATCTGGCAACCTTAATTTGGCCTGGAGTCATTGATTATAAGATCACTGTAGAGTTTAGAAGTAATAATAACACTTTGTACATTTTCATGGCCAAATGTTCTAGCATATATCTACAGTATTTTTGAGAAAAGAATTTGTTGTGATATAATTGTAAAAGTAAAGGAAGGAAATCTCACACTGACAAAGGTATTGCTAGAAAGTGACAGTTACAATATCTATCTACATTGTAAAATTATAGTGATTCATTGGCTCATCCATTCATTCAATAAACATTTGCTGAGTGCCAGTTATGAACAAGGAGTTATGATAACAGTTTTGTGTACAGAATTACCTATCCTCACATCAAGACTCCAGGGTAATTATTTTTCCCATTTTGTAGATGAGAAAATTGAGGCTCAAAGAATATTGGCTGGCTACTAGGGTGGAGGCAGGAGAGATCAATATTTATCTGTCTCATTCTATTACATTTTCTTGCTTCTTTTCTTCACAACAAAGTATATTTTGAATTGAAATATTAGAGATGGTGGTGTGCTGGATATAACCTAATGATCAACCTAGAATCAGAAACCTTGTATTTCCATCCATTTTGGTGGAACACAGAGAGGAATTGGGATGGTTACTTTCCCCAGAATACAAGTTCTACCAGAGCAAGAAGAATCTCTGGTCCTAGGAAAGCCACACCACCTTTCCTCCATGTCCTTTTCTGAAAATAAGTTTAACTCCACATTCTTTAAGTCTCGTCTCATTTCCAGTGAACACTTGTTCCATTTTCTAGGCTAAATACAGACACTTAATATTTACTAAATGTCACCTGTGTGGCATTCAGTGTGCTAGAGAGTAGGACAGGGACCAGTGAAACAGACATACCCATTCTTAGCCAGCTGTAATTTATAGCTTTGCGAGGTGTTTCCTCACTGTTGATTTAAGAATCTCTGTGGGTTTAGGAGGTGATCCAGAAGTTCACATTGTTAGAGTAGTTATTCTGTTGGTATTTCCACTTAAAAATGTATTTAGAAACATTTTTACTTTAAAACAGAATAGTTTGGAAGCTCCCAGGAGCTCATCCTGTGAGTTTATGCAGCAGTCAGCCTCCATTAACATGACTGCATACTCTGGAGGCTTATTTCTTAGACACAGATATGGTTTTGCTAGCTCTATAATGGTTTGAGCCCTTTACAGCTTTAAATTATTAATGTCCCTAGACAAGTTTTACTTAATTTAGTGCTCCTCATCCTTCTTCACATCAAAACATAAACATAGAAAATTACTATTTTTGTACATACAGGGTTGAGAGGTTTAGTATCTTATCACCTTGTGTAAACTATTCATAGTCTATTATGTGCTGTGGCATACAGCTAGGAAGCTTCAATTTATTTAATTTTTATCACAGTAGACCATTGGTTATAGAAAAGAAGTGTAGGGAACTCTGTTGTTGAAATCCTGTGTCAGTGGGAATGAAAATAGTAACAATTCCGCAGGTTCACTACAAGAGGTTATTCCTTGCATCTATAGGGTGCATTCACCTGATAAAGATTCTTGTATGGAACATCAAGCAGTCATTAGCACTTTAAAAATCAATATTAAAAAAGGGAAAAACATAATAATTTCACTGAATATGGCTTAATAGAGAGGAAAAATATTCACAATCTTTTATATTTTAAATGGTTAAAAACCACTTGCAAATAGTCTGAAACCTCTCTTATTTAGAGACAAAATGTGGAAATTATAAGAATGAACACTTTGATTTTATTAACCATAAAAGTTAGGAAATCCAAATATTATGTCACAAATGCACTTTGAGGCTTGTTTAATATTTATCTAAATTTTGATCTATATTTAAATATGGAATATTTAAATAACATGTTTAAATTTACTATTATGCTTTTATTTCATAACTGTATAAATTACTTTTGTTTTTATATGTAGTTAAACTGTATCAAAACCAGCTTTGTATTACATATTTTAATAATTATTAGATATAAGATCATTTCTCCTTAAAATTATTTTTATTATACCATTGAGAAATGACAAAATCATACACACACACACACACACACACACACACACATATAAAAGAGATTTTGAGAGACTATATTATAGAAGAATGAAACCAAAATCAAAAGGATGGGAAGGTTAGTGAAATGTAAGCTACTCTCTGTAGGTCATAATACACTTTTAGCCATGTTCCCATAGCACTTTTCCATGTCCAGAGCACTTGTTACACAGTATTGAAGCCTTTTTGGGAAATATGGTGGGTTATATATAAATGTAACTGTTGCTTTGGCCCAAACGGATTTGTCACCCCATTTCCCCTGGGTGATGAAGCTGCAAAGAATTACTCAAAGCCCATCTCTTCTGAGCAGTGAGAAGTGGTTAATCTCCCCCAGAACCCTCAAGCGAGAAGCAGTCCTTCCTTGGGAAATTAACCACAAATTGGGGTTCTCTTCCTGCATTTGTCCTCCAGAACAAGAAGTTACAGGAAGAGACATAGGTGGAGTTTTTGCTAAGTACCATTTAACAAGTTTAACAATAGAAGCTGGTAACATTCAGTAAAAACAAGTCAGATGACATTCCCTTAGACAATTAAGTGATCCACCAGCAAAAGCTTGATCTAGCAAACATTCTTTCTCCCTCCAGCAGCTTCCCAGTAACTTTACATATCAATCAGTAACCAGTCTGTCTTTGAGCCAGCAACCTTGTTGTATTACAAATCTTTATCTTACACCAGAGACTTTATAGCCTGAGGAAAATTTCCTGTCCTTTGC